>NW_026068075.1:1799618-1882550 GCF_014885135.2 Alexandromys fortis
GGGGAGGGAAATGGGAGGCTGGGAGGAGGCGGAAACTTTTTTTTCTTATTCTCAATAAAATAAAAAAAAAAGAAAAAAAAAGAGGAGAGAACTTCCATCCTAGCCCAGCCTTAGATGCTGCCACCAATACTTTGCCTTCAGTGTATCAGTTCTTGTAACTCAGGGCTCTGCCCCGAAAGGCTGGAGAGGTTGTACTTGACAGAATGGCAAGGTTCTTTGATTATCCTCATTTCGTTTTGAATAGTAAAAGAAACTGTAAGTAGAAACTATACAGCATTGTAAACACCGCTGGAAATGCTTATTAGGAATTTTATTATAAAATTTAAAACTGAAATAACAAGTATTCAAAAGCAAAGAAACAAGAACAGCTCAGGAGAACTCGACAGTAAGTCTTCTAAATAATGTTCTCTGGAACAAGGTACATTAATGAGACTTAGTGGGTTGTTATTCAGTCTCACGATTGAATTCTAAACTTTAAAGTTAATAGACCAATTCTAAATTTGACACAACTAGGGTGAAGTGGTAAATATCAAACAAAGTTTTTTTTTTTTTTTTAATGAGGGATTCAGTTACACAGCAAGTCACATACGCAAGAACAAGATGTGTGTGCCGGTCTAAGAAGAAAGAATACCTGCTATGTAGGACAGTCGGCCTGAAAGTGCTAATGTCACACAATATATATTGTTAATCTTTCCCCATGTAAAATTCCAAGATTCCTTGTGTAAGCAATGAAAAAATTCCATATTGTCTACTCAAAGACAAAGCTAGAGGCACAGCACAGGGGCTCTTGCCATAGGGTCATTTCTTGACCTGAATTCTTCCAGGTGAAGTTCATGGCTTTTAGAGAATATCTGTGATTCTTTGACATTCAGAAAAATTTGGCCTAAAGGTTAACATTAAGTACAGCCAACATGGTAGATGGCACAAAAACTGAAAGGGGGAAGCAAAATGATTATGTGGAAGTAGAAAACAGCGTTTTCCACTGGTGTGGAGCTTCCTTGAGCTCTAACATTTATAAAAACTTGAGAACGATTGTCTCAAATTATTGGACATTCAATGTACATTTCCTAACTTTAGGTTCCCAGATCCTGCTATTCCAAACCTCCAGATGGACGCAGGTACTCGAGTCCTACCTAGAATCATGTTCTGCATCCTAGAGGCTAACAGTCTACACACCAGGTTTCCAAGACCAAATCTACAACAGGCTGCTCTAGCCTTTCACAAGACCAGCTATGTCTGACTAAAAGTGTAGGGTGAGAAGATCAGTGAACCTGGGCATCAGGCAACTGTTCTGCGTTGCTCAAAACCACAGAAGTAGTACATTACTCTAAATCAGTGATTCTCAACCTTCCTTATGTTGTGACCCTTTAATATAGTTCCTTATATTGTACTGACCCCTAGCCATAAAATTACTTCGTTGCTGCATTTTAACTGTACTTTTGATATTGTTGTAGATTATAATGTCAATATGTGGTATGCAGGATATCTGATATGAGACCCCCCAAAGGAGTCACGACCCACTGCTCTAAATATTAACAGAAAGAGGCAATCCAAATTCAAAATGTTATATGGTGTGCTTATTTAGGAATCATTAACTCTAATTGCAATGTTAGAGTAAGCACAATAAGCTGAGAGAGTGAATCCAACACTTGGGCCATGTAAAGAAGATCATTTAAATTGTCACTATATTTACATGCAGGTATAGCAATTAAACCACCACCGCATCAGCTATTCCTACAGCCTTCAAGATCTTCAGAGATATTCCATTCAGTTAGTAATCCAATAAAATGCCCAAACAAAACAAACCGTATCGCCGAAACCTGCAGAATTATTTCATAGTCATCCTATCTGCAATGTTATGGGGTGAGGTCATGAGACGAATGCACGGGGGAAAATTGCAGATAAAATCCTGTTAACCACTGACACAAATGCCTCAAAATTGACTCTGGGGGATCGTGGTATCAAGATACCAACATCACAGGGCATCAGACAAGGCAGAACACTGGCCTCCCAAAATAAAGAACATAAGAATCAGAAGACCCATGCACAAGTCTGTATTACTCATGGGGCCAGCTTGCATACAGGACATGTGCTTTGATGTAGGGGATATGGAACCCCCCCTAATAGCTGCTCCTTGATTTTTCTATCAGGGTGGCCATTGTTTCAACAGTTGGGAATCCAGGATGAATTTTGATAAATGCTTAATATGTTTCTATACTTCAGTTTATATTACTAAGAGATTGAAACCAGTGTGGCAGGATTTAAACCAAAATCTTCTCCACTGTATCTAAGTGTACTTTAGATCATGGACTCCTGGATTGCCTGATTAATGTGAAAATTTTTATCCTAGAAAAAGTAATTATAAATACAAATGAATACATATATTATATAAAACTTAGAACCCAAGATCCAGAGATTGTGTGCCCAATTATTTCTATATTCTACACATTTCAGGAATTTATGGACTATCTCTAAACCCTGAACACTATAATAAAAAATAAAATAAGAAAACAGGAAAAAAATAATAATTTGTTAATCTCTTTCAATAAACTTCACTGAAGGTTGTATTCCTAATGCCCAAATCCACTGTATAATTGGCCAAAGTCCTCAACGTTACAGTAAATTCTTCTCACAGAGAAATTTAAAACTTCTTAGTTGCTGACAGATCATTAAAGTTCTCAATTTAAAGCAAAATGGCCAATATGAATTTCTCCACATACAAACTGAAATGGTTAAAGACACATCTATAAGTTAAGGAATATTTCTTTTGTGGCCTTGGGGGGTAGTCGTTGGCAGAGTACTTACCTAGTGTGCGTGGAACCTTGGGCTTGATCCCTGGCACCACCATGAGCCAGCTGTGGTAGAACACACCTCCAATCTCAGCATTTGAGAGGTGAAAGCAAGAGGATCAGAAGTTCAATATCTGGACAAGATCCAGACTAGGGAGATAGCTCAGATTGGACGCCCAGAATCTGCATCTTTTTTAAAGTCAAACTGGAGGTTGAGACAGGAGGATCTCTGGTGTTCACTGTTCACTTGCTCTAGCTTATGTGATGAATTTCTGATCTGTAAGAGACGTCGTCTAAAAAAGAAAGGAAGAAATAAAGAAAAGAAAGGGAAGGAAGGGAAATGAAGGTAGCAGGTACCTCGGGATAGATAGATGAGAGGCATGTTTGAATGATTGTGCTTTAAATTTTATATCCAGTCCCCACAAATGATTTTTACTTATACTAGATTCCAAAACCTTAGGCTGATGAGTATTAAACAGAGACTTAAAGGAAATAAACATGCCTTATAATTTCCCTTTGAAACTTTTTTCAATATTTAAAAATTTAATACCTTGCAGTATTTCAGATCTAATACAGCCCTGTTGGTTTTCCAATGGTACTGATATGATTTCACAACGTTATGCTATCATGACATGAAAATATAGAAGTTAAAGCTTTCCTAGGGATGACACCTGTTGAGATACTGTATTTTTGAAGATAATATTTTTAACTCCTTGCTAATATAGGATCTGGGCTAGGAGTGTGTGGGGGTGTCGAAGCACTATACTAGTATGTATCAGGCCTTGGGTGGGATCCCAAGGGCTACAAAAATGGGGTCATACCCTATTACCTTGTCTAAAGTTTGGGTGTTTTTTATTTGATAATTGCTTCAACATTTTCAGTAACTTTTGATATAAATTTGACTAAGTCTTAACTGTGAAGAAATTTTCTATTTCTGTGCCATTCTGTTGTTTATTGACTTATACCCATTAGAGGATGGCTGCAAGGAGTTAGATTCCAGGAAAGCGCCAGCCTCTGTTCTCCATAATGTGACAAGTTATGGAGAACAAGCTATTTCATAGCCTCTGCTCTCCCGAACCCAACAAGTCATTGATTTCCAAAGCTAAGTCATCAATAATGTTGAAAGCAATCAAAACACTGCCAACCTGAAAACATCCTCAACCCCCTAGACTGAACACTGGTTGTCACTTGCTCTTTCTTTTTTCCCCTTCAGACATTTTGAAGCCTAAGTGGTCCTGCCCTCTCCTCCTTCAGTCACCTTTCCCCATTAATCTCAGTTATTCTCTTACTATGAAGTGCTTGACTGTATATGCTGAACATCTTGAATGGAAAAAGACATAGCCAATTTATTTTAAAGAACAGGATTTTTTCCCTTTCATTTCACAGAACTAATAGATACACTTTTTTTTCTAAGCCCAGAGCCTCTATATGTAGTCTCATAGCCATTCTCTCTCTCCATAAAGAAGGGTGGGAAGCACTCAATAAATGAACTTCTGATTGCAAAAATGCCTCCAACTATGTCACGTTAACAGAGCTTTACAATACTCGATTCACCTGATTTATTCAAGCACTTTGAGAAATAATTTATAGCAGATGCTTGAACCTGCTGGGTATCTGTAAGAGATGCCCCCGCTTGCAGCTCATAATGATTTGGTGCATTTATTGGGATATTAATCCTTGATCTTAAGGATCCAAGTCTGCACCTCAGACAAATACTTTCATAGGGTTAGCATGCATTTCTGCCTGAGTCACAATTTGTATTTAAACAGTAGAAGCTGTCAGGAACTTATTCTCATTTGGACACATACAACATACAGGCTTCATCACCTCAACCTATCTGCCAAATCTGAATCTGGGGTAGCCTGTACCTTCAGGGCATGCTTTTCTTCGAGGACAGATTTTGTGCCATTTACTATGTACAAAGTGCTGTTTTAGAGCCGTATCATAATCAATCCCGTCTGTATTCTGAAGTTTCACAGTTGAGCAGACTCAAACTACAAAGCAAACGCACAGTTCTAATCATAATGTAGAGAAGATTTTCTTTATTCTCTCGGCTTTGTACGTAATCCTTATTCCCATCCCCAACAAGGGTGGAAAGCAAGTACTATTAATCCCTTCTTCTAATTGTGATTTTTCTAATTACTCCACTTATCTGTGAGAATGGGAATTAGTATCTATGACTCTGTGTTTATGTATGTATGTATGTATTTGTACATGTGTGTACATGCACACTCTCATGAGTGCCACTGCACACATGTGCTCGTGAGAGGACAACTCCATGGAGTCACTTCTCTCCTTACATGTCTACATGAGTTCTGGGAATGGACCTCGGGTCACCAGGCCTGCCGAGCAAACGTCTTTATGCTCTAAATCATCTCACTAGTCCCGTTTCTAGATAAGAGACCCGGCATGTGTTCTGCAGAGGAAACGCCTGCGTTTGCTCCGCACATCCTCCCCCTTTCCTCACTTGCTTTAGTAAAGCAGCACTGCCAATGAAATCGTTCCCTTTGTGAACTGGTTGCAAAACCACACAAAGAGCCGGCTTCTGGTAAGACGGACAGTCAATTAGTTAACTTCCAATGGAAATCTGGAGTAAGATTTTTGAGGAATGCCTGGGCAAGAGTTCTAACAGCAGGGTTATCAGAACAGAAAATGAGGAAGAGCTGTAAGCAAGATAAAAATATGATCGTTGGTAATACCCAGGAGATGCGATTGATGTGTCCAGGCCTTGAGCGGAAAATGCAACGCAGAAGGGATTGGGTTGCTGGGAGAGAAGGAGAAAGAAAATGAGGGAGCATGTTCTGATGCTATCCTCTAGGGATTGGTTTTCTCTCTGCTATTTAGCAACAATCCACCCACATCACTAGGTTACCTGCTAATCATCTACACAACAGGGGCTGTGCTCTAAGGGAAAACTGACTGCCCCTCACCCAGTGCCTAACAATTGCCAGTAAATAGCTTCATAATAACCAGTGGGATTATGTGCTCAACTCCCATCTCCTGGCTGGAATATGATGTGGATTCTACAGGTCTTACGCAGGCTGTCACAACTGCTATAACTTCATATATGGAGCTGCACTGTTGTGTCCATCCGCCACCTCTGGCTCTTCGAATCTTTCTGCCTCTCCTTCCTCCATGACCCCTGAGCCTCAGGAGGAAGGGATTTGAAAAAGATACCCATTTGGGACTGATAATTCCACAGTCTTTTATTCTCTGCACACGGACCAGTTGTGGGTCTCTGTGTTAACCATCATTTCTGCACATAGAAGTTTTCCTAACGAGGGTTGAGAGTTGCATTCTGTCATGGATTTAATGGTGTTTTTTTTTTCCAGGAGCTCTTGTAGTCAAAGCTGGCTTCAAACTAACTATGTAGCTAAAGAAAGACTTGAACTCTGGTTTCTCCTACCTCATACCTCCCTGTGCTGAGATGATGGGAGTGTGCCATCACACCCTGTGGCATAGTTCTTTCCTATCTTACCTTTACACATGCTCACATTTTTCTTTGAGCAAGACTGGGAATCATAATGCGCATGCATGATTTGATTCTACTTTTGCACAGAAAAGGCTACATTCCTTCATATTATTAAAATACTTTATGTTGCTTAAGAAACCATATTGTTAAGATTTCAGGGGACAACTCCCTTTCTTTTATAGAAGACACAGCTTTAATGACTGCCTACTGTGTCACATTTTTAAAAAAGGACAATTTATTGCCAGAAGTTGTGGCACATGCCTTTAATCCTAGTATTTGAGAGGCAGATGTGGGAAGATCTCTCCAAGTTCAAGGCCAGCCTGATCTACAACATAAATCCCAGGGCAGCCAGCGCTACATAGAAAGACCCTGTCTTTAAAACAAAACAAAAGGGCTGGAGAGATGGCTCAGTGGTTTAGAGCACTGACTGCTCTTCCAGAGGTCCTGAGTTCATTTCTCAGCACCCACATCTCACAGCCATCTATAATGAGGTCTGCTGCCCTCTTCTGGCGTGTAGGCACACATGCAGGCAGAGCTCTGTATACATAATAAACAACAACAAAAAAAAAACAAAGAAAAAGAACTGCCATATGTTTATTTGACTCTTTACTTTTGAATCTTTAGTTTCTTTGAAATTTTAAAAAGCGAAAAAACAAAACAAAATTCTTGCTATGTAATAATACATAATAGAGACTGGTCTTAGACTCATTATGCAAGTCAGTCTGCACGTGACTCACAGGTCATTTTGCTTCAGCTTCTTGAGTAATTGGGGTCAAAGATGTGGACCACCCAGTCAGGCTCAGTTTCTCATTTTTTAGGTTTATTTTTATTTTTATTTCTTTTTTACCTGCATGAAATTTTGTGTGGTACATGTGTGCAATACCAGCAGAGGCCAGGAGAGGGTGCAAGAACCCATGAAAGTTGAGTTACTGATGGCTGTGGTTGTGACCACTGTGGTGCTGGCAGCCAAACCTAGGTCCTTCACACCAGTAGCAAGCATTCTTAATGGCTGAAGTATCTCTACAGCCTCAGTTTGTCTATTTATTTATTGTCATTTTATTCCTGTTTTTATACAAGTTTTGGAACTCAGTCTGTAGACCAGGCTGGCCTCGAAGTCTATTGATCCACCCGCCTCTACCTCCCGAGTGCTGGGATTAAAGGATTAAAAGTGCACCACTATGTCTGGCTCAGTTTTTTCTATCAGTTAAATTTCAATAAGAATATTTACAAATGAATTTTTTCTGAGGTTCTGATTATCACCTTAAGATAAGATGCTAGAACTACTGGATCACAACACATAAACTTTATGGTTATTGCACTTTATGGATATTGCTAAATTGCCTTCAGGAATGGTTGCACTGGTGTAGTCTCCCATTTGCAGAATGAGAGGGTGCCTGTCCATTTTAATGATGAGACATATTGGGAGCAAACAGTAGATTATTTAAGCATTTCTGTCCTATGTTCAGTCTGTGCTAGCACATACAATTAGCAGGTATACCTCTGGAGCACAGCATTTGAGACTCCAGGTCCATGCGGGTTTCCTGCTTCTCCTATTAGGTCTGACCCTCGATTTTCTCACCTTTGAGGAATAGAAATAACAGGGCCCTCACACAATTGTGAGGCTAAATGGCTCCCATTCAGTCGAAAAGTTCAGTTTCCTCATTTAATGAAAATATTTGATCTATAATCCCTTTTGATTCCGTGATCACTGTATTCTTATCAGCTTTGTGCACGAGTATGTAGATAGCCAGAGGAACCACAGACAAAATCAATTTGCTAATATTTCTTTGTTATATGCTGGTTACTGGAATATGATGAGAAGGTTTCTAAAAAGGCATAGTGTGGGTGAAGAAGGAAAACCAACTAAGCATATCGTGTGAAATCATCGAGTTCTCATTTTTCTGCACTTCCAGGTGGAGAATGAAAAGTAAGCAATGCCCAAACTTCAAATGCGACAAAGATAAGGTGTCATTTACTCAGGTGCCAACGTCTTTGTAAACCTTTCATTTCTCTCTGTTGTCCTCTTCAGTTACTTTCCATAAAACCAATTAACTAGAATGCAGTTCTTTGACTATGTAAGTTAAATATGCATTGCACAACATTCATGTCACAAAAGCCTGAGAAGTCGGAATCATTTCTTTACTCTGACAGTCTTGGGGCTTCTGCAAAGAACCAGGCCTGCTGCCACAAGGAGGATTCCTCCACCTCTCCTAGTACAGGGCATGTCCCAAGGCCCCTTTAGGATCCCAAACCAAGGAAACATGCAGAGTGTCTAATTGAATGTGTTCTAGACCCTGCTGTACAGTCTCATTGTGTGTGTGTGTGTGCGTGTGTGTGTGTGTATGTGTGTGCATGTATGTGTGCGTGTGTTTGTGTGCAGATTCCAAGGACCAACTTTTCCAGACAGACATGTGAAGAATAGGAGCTGGAAATTAGCATTTGCATCGAGGCAGGGATGAGTTAGGAGATCATGCTCTCTGTTTTGATTTGGTAACGATTATGTCACTTCAGGATCATCAATAGTCATACAAGCAGAAATGTAACTTTAATGAAAGAAAAACTAGAGAGAGTTTTAGGCTAGTGGTGGGGCAGGACACACAGAAGGCTTAGGATTTAGAAACTGAAAAATAGTTTTCCCAATGGATTTTGTTCATTTGGTTGACTGGCCTAAATTCCACTTTGCCTGTGTTTTCTCACCCTCCAGTTTGATAAGAACATTTGGCAGGAATTATTTGGTGTTATTTAGTATTGATGTGGTGTTTATTCAAATGACATGATGACAACATAAGATCCTGAATTGAATTCTGGGATTTAAAAAAAAAAAAGATGTTAGGTAAAAAAAAAAAAAAACTAGTGAAATCTGAAGAAAATCTATAGTTTAGTTGGTAATGTCTGAGTTAATTTCTTGGCTTGATAAGTGTCGTGCTATTGCATAAAAGCATGATATTAACATTTAGGGGACCTGGATGCCGCACATATAAGGAAAGATACAGTGTTTCTGTAAGTACAAAATGACTCCAAAGTGAAAAAGTAAAAACTAATCTTAGTTAGAACAAACCCGATCACTCAATGAAGCAAAGACAGATTGCTAATCAAAGCACCGATTCACTCACGCTCTGGGGGAAAATCCTTTAGGAGATAATTGCTTGATTTATGTGGAAAAGTTACTTACGAGAAAAAGCCTGTTATATCCCACAAGATGAGTTGGCTGAGTTGGGGAGGGCTGTTTTAATTTCGGAGAATCAAATGATGATTTTCTTCTTTGATAGCACGTTCTGTTTATGCAATTTTCATTGAGGTAATTGTTTTAAATGGAAAACACGGATCCAAATGGATTACTTAATGGAGTAATCAGCAAAGACTGGAATCACCTCATAATGGGTTTGTATATAGCAGGCTAAAGTGGATAAACAGCTTAATCTAAAAGATGATTATGTTATGTATATGAAAGTATGTTTTATAAAAGTACTATAGCATAAGGCAGATGTGGTGGTGCTGTGGTTCCAGGTATTCGGGGGCTAAGGCAGGGGCATTGTGTGACCATAGGAGCTTCAAGCAAGCTTGGGCAACAGCAAAACTCAACCTCAAAAAATAAAGTGATAGTCATTCATACTGGACGGGAGTTGTCTCTCCTCTATGCTACAAGACTGGAGGAGACTCGTAAGTCCTTAAACATGGCCATGTGTGATAGCTCATGCCTTTCATTTCAGCACCCAGGCAGCAGATACAGGTGTATCTCTAGGAGTTTAAGGCTAGCCTTATTTACATATGAGTTCCAGGCCAGCCAGGAGTACATAGTGAGACCCCGTCTCAAGTAATTAATGAATGAATAAACAAACAAACAAATGTCCTTAAACCTTTCTGCTCCACTGCTTGAAGCACCCCCATAGTTCATTCCCTTTCAAGAAACATTTACTGGAAATGATGATGATGATGATGATAATACAGTAACAACACCTCCAACCCTTGGAACAATTACTTTAGGCGAGGTGATTTATGTGAATTCTCTAAATTCTCACAACTAATTGAGACGGGGATCTGTTATTATCTTTGGTTCTCCATATGGGAAAACTGTGGCTCAGGTTGTTTATGAAATGTGACCAGTGTTCAACAGGCAGTATTTTTCTAGCTCACCCTCTAACTTCCACCAGAGTGCTAACATGCCTAGCAAGCACTACAGTGAACCGTGCCATAGGGACAGAAAGTGAATTTACTAAAAGAAGAACCAGCTAAATGCCAATGGGAAGGAAGAACGAAGGAAAGCATTGTTGGCTGGCATCACAAGCAGAGAATCAGCCACAGGAAAAACATATTGGAAGGAAAGGGGAGGCAAGCCATGAACATTCTTAAACAGGCCCGTATCCAGGGAGCAAGAAGTAGAGAAAGGATTTGTTTGAGAGGTAGCTAGAATCAGGAGAGGTCACTATGGGCTAGACTATGAGGAGAAAATCTGAAGCAGTCGTCAACTGTTTCTGAGAGGTCAAATTAGATGGAGAACTAATCGTGGGAGGTGGCACTGAATAACGAGATGCATGTCTACCTTAATAAGAAGTGTTTTTTAAATTATTTATTATGTATACAACATTCTGTCTGTGTGTATGTATACCTGCAGGCCAGAAGAGGGCACCAGACCCCATTACAGATGGTTGTGAGCCACCATGTGGTTGTTGGGAATTGAACTCAGGACCTTTGGCAGAACAGGCAATGCTCTTCACCTCTGAGCCATCTCTCCAGCCCATAAGAAGGGCTTTAAAAGTGGTGACTCACACCCTTAATTTTAACCCTCAGGAAGCAGAGGCAGGTGGACCTCTGAGTTGGAGTCTACAGAGAAAGTTCCAGGACAGCCAGGGTTACACAGTGAAACACTTGTCTTGAAAGGAGGAGGAGACAAAGACGAAGAAGGAGAGTTGGACAGAGATACAGCTCCAGACTTCGTGAGAGGGTTAAGGAGCTAGGGAGGATTGAAGTAAGTAAGGGCTGTGTCTTCCCTCTGCTTGTCCAGGAAGATAAGCAGAACAGAAAGATTACACAATATCAAGACTGCTACATGTTGAAAAGTTCTGAGAGGTGGAGGTTTTGGAGGTAGGGTTGCAGTGGAGGAAAGAGAAGGAGCGTGGATACAGCAGCATGCAGAGTGAGGTGGAAGGTGCGAGTGGGGGGTAGATCAAGAATTCAGGGAGCAGAGACAAAGGCAGAGATTATTGCGGATGGCATTGGGAATGTCCGGGAAAGTACTGGTCCAGTGGCCCAGTTCTGCTCTCGGAACTTTCTTCTCTATACTATGTTCTCCCTTTAGCCTTTCTGTGTCCGCATGAGACCCCGGGGTTCAGAAGCATCCACAGGGACATCCCACAGCTGGGGCAACCTCACCGCATCACTCACCTGAGAGCTGTTGCTGGTGGGTGCAAGCAGAAAGAAATACCTGTCTACTTAGCTTCCATTCAGCCTATATGCCAGGTCAGCAGGTGCAGTTACCCCAAAGACCTCCACTTTTCACCCATTTAGCAACACCACAGAATTGCATTATCACACTTATCACTAGAGGCTTTCTCTACCATCGTAATCAGCATTGTCTACTCACATATGCGTCAGCATCTACTTAGTGTAATCAGTTTTAATGACGCTCATTTGAGTTTCTTTCATAAATCACATACTTTGATGAGATAATGGAGGAGAACGATCTAATTTTGATCTAAGATAAATGAAAAGTGAACGCACATGTGCTTTAAATGCGTTCTTACTGCTTTCTCATGTTCACCGTTTAAAGGAAAAGAATATATCCGCACTTCTCTTTTGGAAGTAAATGAGGGAAAAGCGCCGTCAACGTTTGATTCTGGAGCTTGAGCTGTAGGGTCTGTAAACAAAGAAAAATGCAACTCACCCTTAGTATGCTTTGCACGAAACTCAATTGATTAGAAATCAGTGACTATGAACGACGTGTGTGAAACGATTTCAACAGATTAGGGAGAAAATCTGAACGCTACTTTCTTTTCACAGAGGCAGAATCAAACTGAGCTGCAGAAAATAGAAGCAAGTTCTTTCTTCTAGCAAACATGTACCAAATTCTAGTACATTCCAGATAGCGGCTGGAGATGGAAAACACATTTTGTTCATAAAAAATATTATTTTAATTATGTATGGTGGTATGTAACACTTGAGTGCTGCTGTCCAAAGGGGCCAGAGGTGTCAGATCCCCTGGAGCTGGAGTTGCAAGTGATTGTGAACCATCCAGGGTAGGTTCTGGGAACCGAACTCAGGTCCTTAACCATCGACTCATCTCCCCAGCTCCACTCTCTGCTCATGTTCTCATGGAGAAAGTAGACATGTATATTAATTCATCCACTAGATCATTTTAAGCCCAGGGTAAAAGCAATTACAAGACCAAACAGGAACATGTAGAAGGAAGTACTCATGAGAAGGTAGGGAGAGAGAGAGAGAGAGAGAGAGAGAGAGAGAGAGAGAGGGGGGGGGGGGGGGGGGGGGGGGGGGGGGGGGGGGGGGGGGGGGGGGGGGGGGGGGGGGGGGGGGGAGGTGATAGGGTTAGTCAGGAGATTTCACAAAGTATATGGTGATGGGGTTCAAGCTGGATTTGTTTTAGGAAACTGTAATACCCAGGCATTAGACAAGGAAGAAGGTCATCTTACAACACTTTATTTCTAAATTTCTAGATTGTTAGCTTTACTTCACTGAGACGGAAATCAAGCCCAAACTGAAAATGGCATAGATTGCTCTTATGGTTCCTGGCTCCCACTGGGACTGGTGTGAGCATAATGGTTGGTGCCACCCTGACCTTCTCCCAGTATCCTTAGAAGGCAGTCTTCTGTGATGCCTTCCCCTTGCATGTGCCAGTCTTAGCATCTGCGCGTTTACCTCCTTGTTTGGCTGGGTGGCACTTGTTGACCTTCTACCTAAGGCAAGGAGGAACACTACCCACAACTGTGTGAGAGCTCTTCAATGGCCACCATGTTTCAGAAGACAAAGATGCAGGTTGCTGAGCTCAGTCTGCACACGCCATTCTCGGGTTTCTGGATGACTTGATGATACAGGACCCTGCCGCCCAGGCAACTTTGGAAGAGGGATGGTTCCAACGCGCATGCTCTCTTCCATCAGGAAAAGGTCTGAACACATCTGTTTAGAACCTTCCAAAAGCAACTAGAAGACAGGAGACACAGGTAGAGTGGCAGCTTCATCTGCTTTTTTTTTATCTGCTTTTATTGCAATCCCACAGATCACAGACTCATATTATTCTATTTCTCTCTTTGTCAAAATTGCTTCCAGGTAATTAAGGGAACATTTGTCCCTTGTTGCCCAAAATTTAAAAAAAAGTAAAAGCTTATCCATTTTAGTTCAATGTTGCCCACTAAGCTTCTCCTGAATGAACACAAATCTTTGGACCAAGGCCTATTGTCCTGGCTGAGTCTGCTGCAATTCCAGGTGGCCCATTATGTTCTCCTCGAGGTTTGCTGCAGCAGAACTCCAGAAAACTAAGTTAATTATTATGGGGCTGATATGATATACAGAGCAGGAGAAAGCTTAAATGAAGCCCTTTGAAGGGCTGTTATTCCCTATTGTAATAGGTTTTACTGCTGTTAAGAATTAGTGCATGATACTTGCCACAATTGGGTGAATTACCTAAATGCTAATGTCAACATCAAATGTAATTTAGAGGAGATATGGAAAAGCATTTTTCTGTTTTTAAATGTCAAAACCATTTCTCATCCATCAGGTAATCATTTTTCAATTTTCCCTTCAAAAATATAGAACCTTGTCAGTGCTACTGAAGTCATAATTGATTTCACAGCTATGAAACCATGGGAAGCCAAAGAACCTTCATTATAAGATAGAATGTGAAAATATGAATGAGACATTGCTTCCCCAAGAACCACAAGATCAATAGACAAACGCAGCAGACATCGCCAAACCATGAATCTACTACAGAAATTTAGCTGCGGCTGAGTGCTACATGGCAAAGAAGGGGGTCTTAAGTGACCACCAAGGGCTTAAATGGGTTGCTTAGTAAAAAAAAAATGCTTTCAATTAAATGTCAAAGACAATTACAGACACGAAAAACCAGAGAGCAGCCGACATAGGTCAAACAGACTGTATTTCACTAACTTAACACTCTGTTACCAAATTTTTCGTTATTTGAAGTTGTGATGGAAATTTACTTGTTCCAGGAAAGCATGGCAGGCCACACCTGTCATTTTCATTGCATGGGTATCACCTGTCTCCCCTCCTTCCAGTCCCACTAATTAGAGATTATTGGCAAAATGCCTGTTTTTATTTTTATTGGTTTTATTAAAATATTTATTTATGTTGTTTTGTGCTTGTGTGTATGGACACCATGTACATGTCTTGTGCTCTCAGAAGACAGAAGAAGATCCCATGGAAGTAGAGTTGCAAATGGTTGGGAGCTCCCATGTGGGTCCTGGGTGTCAAACCCAGGCCCTTTTCAGGAGCAGCAAGTGCTCCTAACTCAGAGGCGTCCCTGTCGTCCCACCTTACCGTGCTAAGCTGCAATCTTTGGACACTCTCTGAAGGCCTAAGATGATCTTGCTGCTTGGAAGACCCCACTGTTAACCATCTTGGTTAACTTTAAGTGTTGAGCTAGACCCATCATAATCCCTGCTCACATCTGGATATGCTGAGGGGTTATTGAAAGAAACTGCTTATATGAGTCAGAGGATTATGTACTTCCCTAACAAACAAGCAACAACAAAACAAAAAAAAGTAGGTTAATTAAAAAAATTCCTTAATTACATTATTTAGTGTGTGTATACACGTGGACGCATGAGTATGTTCACGCTGTGGCATGTGTGTTGAGGTCAGAAGACAACTTTCAGGAGTTGCTTCTCGCCTTCCTCTATATGGGTTCTAGGTCTTGATTGAGATCAGTCACCTCGCTAGTTCTGAATGTTTTTCTTTTGTCCATATTTAACAGGCTGTCCCCATCCTGCCCCCGTCTGTAAAGTTCTTTAAAGAATAAAGCCTTCTTTCCCCAAAATTTTCAGGGACTGTTAGGTTCATAAGTTATTAATATGTAACTTATGAACAACTAATTCCCTGGCAAGTGGGTTTGAGAAACTTAATTTGCTTATCCCCTCTTGGAAGAGACATAATAGCATACAGCAATGATGCTAAGAACCCTTGCAATAGCATGAACTCCCAGCAGCTGCAATTATTGGCACTGGGCCTGCACCAGACTGGCCCTGTCAACAGTCAGTCATGGATGAGAGAGGGACACATGGGACCTGTGAGAGTTTTAACTGTTAACTCGACACAGTGTAGATTCACCTGCACGGAGAGTCTTGGTGAAGGATTAGCTAAAGGAGGGTGAGCGATGGGCATGTCTGTGGGGAATTGCCTTGACTGCTTTCAGTGTGGAAGAAGCACACATTGTGGCTGGCGCCACTCTCTGGTTTGCAAACAGTTTAAGTATAGAAAGGTGGCTGAGCACACGCAGGCATGCATAATTCATTTTTCTCTCTGCTCTTCTATGGATTTGAGGAGCTGCTTCAAATTCCTGTTGCTTTGACTTGCCTGCAGTAAGCTGGGATTGGGAGCTAGCTAAAAGAAACCGTTTCTCCCCAAAATTGCTTTTGGTCAGAATATTTTCTCACAGCAACAGAGATGAAGCTAAAACAGGCTTCCACCCTTAGTGCTCAGCTATTGGCTACCGGCAGGATCTGGGAGAGGAGACAGTGTTGTCTTCAATTGTGTGCCCATGAGGCTCCAGTGAGTAGTTCAAAGCCCATGGCGACACAGACAGCCTTGGTTAAACTCCGTGAGTCACAAAACAAAAAGGCACCGTAGTGAAGGGAAAAATTTGTAAGGAAGAGGGAGGACTGATGTGGTTGAAGTTGGAATAAAGAGGGTAGAGGGAGGCTGCAAGCAGAGTGCATTATATACATGTGTGGAATTATCAGAGAATAAATTTAATTTAAAAATAATTACAACCACCCATTTTTATTTTATTTTTTTATTATTTAATTAAAAAATTTCCACCTCCTCCCCTCCTCCCATTTCCCTCCCGCTCCTCCCATCCCCCTTTCCCTCCCTCTCCAGTCCAAAGAGCAGTCCGGGTTCCCTGCCCTGTGGGAAGTCCAAGGTCCTCCCCCCTCCATCCAGGACTAGGAAGGTGAGCATCCAAACAGGCTAGGCTCCCACAAAGTCAGTACATGCAGTAGAATCAAAACCCAGTGCCTTTGTCCTTGGCTTCTCAGTCAGCCCTCCTTGTCAGCCACGTTCAGGGAGTCCGGTTTGATCACACGCTCCATCATCCAGCTGGCCTTGGTGAGCTCCCAATAGATCAGCCCCACCGTCTCAGTGGGTGGGCACACCCCTCGCGGTCCTGACTTCCTTGCTCATGTTCTCCCTCCTTCTGCTCCTCATTTGGACCTTGGGAGCTCAGTCCAGTGCTCCAATGAATCACCCATTTTTTTTAAAAGTAACTTGGTTTCTTCTACGTATATTGATCCATGACTCATCTGTTTTCTTTTAATAGCTGACAGTATATGATGAAACTACCCTTCTCCAGCATTCAGCTACAGATTAGGGGGAATTTACCAGAGGACATGTGAGCATTTTTGACGTCATTTAGAAATTCTGTGGGGGTTAGAGCCTTCTTGCAGATCTGTGAGTCATCTGTGCAAAAAAAAAAAAATACCCTCCATCTCTCTATTACTGATCTCCACCTGCTCATGAGCCCCCAGCTCCTCCACAGGAGGGAATTACTTACACTTAGTCTCTTTGAAATGACTCAGTCTTTTCTGGTTTAAAACTTAATCTCTTTTGGATAATTAGTTACTCATTTGGCTCAGCCTTCCAACCTAGTTCATTCAATAACTCCTTCATAGCTGCTCTTAACTCAAGACTTTCCTGTTCTGTCTCTGTTTTCCACTCCCTTGATCCTCTTTTCTGCCTTTTTACTTTCCACTTCCAGCCCTGCAAACACTCCTGTTTTTACATTCCCTTGTCCTCCTTTTGAGGGCTATGTGCTTTTGCAGGAAGCAACTTCCTGATACAAGAAAATGTTGAGCCACATTGCATACTTAGAGCAGTTATTGTGATGTATGTCATTGTGAGAGTGTATCATTCAGATGAGGAAATAATGTTTTTTTTTCTTTTGGGGGAAATCATATCTTAGAGCTTCCAGACAAATGAGAAAGAGGGACTAATTGTGTACATCCATGGTAGAAGGCAGGCTTAGCATGTGCAAAGTCCTGGAGTTGATAGGAAGAAAGGAAGGGAGGAAGGAAGGAAGGAAATAAACATTTTCAGATGATGTCTTAGGGTTTTATTGCTGTGAAGAGACCCCCATGACCATGGTAATTCTATAAAAAATGTTTAATTGGAGTTACTTGCTTACAGTTCAGAGATTCAGTCTATCATCATCATGGTGGGGAGCATGGCGGTGTGCAGGTAGGTAGACATGGTGCTTGAGAGGTAGCTGAGAGTCTACATCTTGCAGGAACAGGAAGTTGACTGAGTCACTGGGCAGTATTCTGAGCATAGGAAATCTCAAAGTCCATCCCCACAGTGACATACTTCCTCCAACAAGGCCACACCCACTCCAACAAAATCACAACTCCTAATAGTGTCACTCCTTATGAGATTCTGGGGGCCAATTACAATCAAATTACCACAGACGGGGTCTTGCTCTAATCTACTGACTAGCCTGGCACTTGTTATAAGTCTCAGGCTAGTCCTGAACTTGTCACAATCCTCCTGCCTCTGTCTCTGGAGTGCTAGGATTAAAGACTTACTCCACCACATCTAGGTAGGAAGAGAAATCTTTTTACAAATTTCCTTTAATATAGGAAGTAGAGCAAAGTGAACCACGCTGACAGTTTCATGACTCTCAGCCATAATGGCATGCCATCACAGGGAAGGTGAGAAGCATCCTAATAAAATTATTTCTCATTCTAGGGTAGGATGCTTTTGAACATTTTATTGATAAAGTCAATGAGAGGCCCTGTATATCTAAGATGACAGAAGACAGAACAATAGGGAAGATCCTTGAGTTTTGCGTACAAAGACAGATTAAACTAACCTGTCAGAACCTATTATTTATACGCTGTGGCGTCTGCCTTCATTACTCTCTAAAATGCCTCCCGTGTGCTTCTTTTTCTTTTGTTGTTCAGTAGAGTTGATCAAAAAAGGAGCAAACATGTTGCACCCTTTAAAGATTATTGAAAGGGATATTTTCTTTTGAAGCCACATGTATATGTTTTATTGCTGCCTGTCTGTCGAGTCCATTAGGAGATCCAAAGCCATGTCCTCAAGTGGGGCAATAGCTGCTAAAAGATAGTGAGAGGAGAGTGTAGGAAGTGGCTTCCCAGCTCACCCACACACACTAAAGTTTTCGCTTTTTTCTTTCTAAAACACTCTCCTTCTCTTAATAGATAGATATCTGTTGTCACCTACAACTAAAGAAAGCATGGAAAGTGAAGGAAGAAAACCTCTATTTAAGGGCTGGAAAGATGCCTCGGGAGTTAAGAGCACTTGGTATTCTTTCCGAGAACCTGAGTTTGTTTCCCACACCCACATGGTGGCTCACAACATCTGTGACTCCAGTTCCATGGGGTTCGGTGCCTTTTAACCTCTGCAGGCAACAGGGTGAACATGCATATATGCAAGCAAAGCACACGCATTAAAAAGACTTAAACACATGAAAACTCATATCTATGAAATTCAACAAATTGCATGAATTTTGAAGCAGAAATGTTTATTGCACTCAAAAGAATATGTAGGGGCCATGTTTGTAAAGGTAGAAAGCCCCACCCACCCGGGATGTGTCTCATTGACTTAAACACTGGGTAAGTCTCCTCACCATTTTGCAGAAGTAAACACTTGAAATGGACATTCTGACCACTATTCTTACCTAGGAAAATGTTTATATGTTGTTCTGAGTGCCCTGAAGCTTGAGGACCTGTTTGTCACTCTAATAATGTTGACTATCCAGACTTTGGGTCTGGGTTATTGTGGGTACCTTTGTGTGGTGAATGAGAATGTCCCCCATAGGCTCATATATTTGGATGCTTGGTCTCCAGTTGGTGGAAGTGTTTGGGAAGGATTAGGAGGTGTGGTTTTGTTTAAAGAGGCATGCCACTGGATGTGAGCTTTGAGGTTTCAAAACGTCATCCCATTCTCTGTTAGTTCTCTCTCTGTGTCTCCAACCTGCAGAAATGGATATAAGTCCTTAGCACAACATGCCTGTCTGCTGCTGCCAAGCTTCCCGTGGTGGTGATCATGAACTCTAACTCTTTGAAACACTGAGCTTCAACAAACATATTAATTTGTAAGTGGCCTCAGTCATGGTGTCTCTTTCATAGCAGTGGAAAAGGAACTAAGATACGATCCCACAATATGATTTGTGGAGGACTGAATTTTGTATTCTTTTCTACAACTTGCTAGCTCTGTGAACCTGGGCAAGTGATTTTGCCTCAGTCTTATCACAGTTATAAAAATGAGTACAGAATCTATTTGTTGTTATGAGAAAGAATTTAGATAACAAAGTCATTAGTCATGATCATTTAGAAATATTTCAATGTATTAACTATATCAGTAAAGAGTAGCAATGAGTTACTCCAATATGAATATGTAGTTGCTGGATAAGCTGCCGAATTTAAGGCCACTTTGGCATTGATTAGGATAAACTTGAGTTCTCTGAAGAGAGATCTGATAATCCTTCCTCAGTGACAAGGCAGCCCCAGGCTCTTTTCTCCAAGAACAAATAGCCTTGCAATTTTTTTTTTTTGCCCCTGAAGCCTTCATCAATTTTGAACCTGGAGCTTGACTGTGGGGCTGGGGTGGTAACTGAAAACCCTTTGTGTTTCACCGTTTCACCGTGAAATGCGTTGTCTTCATTATAACCGATTTCTCCAAAGAAGAATTTTATCTCATCAAATCCTTAAAATTCAGTAGTTTTGGAATCCTCAAAAGACTGTGAAGAATGACTTTAGTTGCATGAAGAATTCCTTGCCTTTCTGCGTACAGCCTCTTTTGGAGATAGAGGTCCCTCTGTTTTTGCCTGCTGCTGCCCCGTACTGGGGATCGTAAAACTGTTCCTTCAATTTACTTTTCTGAAGCATCTCAAGCCTGGACCTGTCTCCAACCAGGCTTCCTAGAAACCACCTTTAAAACTGCTTCTAGAATTCTGTCTAACATTTCTTACCCCCGCCTCCGACAGACTGTTCTCAGCTCTGCTCACTTGTTCAATTGGACAGAAATCTAGCAGAAATTCCTTCATGTGGGGACGACTCAAGCAATCTCCCTTAAAAAAAAATGGCTGGTCACATCTGCAGTCCAAGAGGCATCAGTTTTTGGCACACCCCTTTATGTTTGGAATGACAAAGATTTATGGCCAGGATTAGCGGTGAAAAAATCTTGTAAATGGAAGGAATTCTCCCATTATTTGATGCCTGAGATATTGTGCTCAGAACAATGCATTCTAGGGGCTGGGCGTGTAGCTTAATGTTAGAGTGTGAGATAACCATGTACAAGGAACCGTGTTTAATCCCAGCACCAAACAAACAAATCAACCACATTTTAACTGAGAAAGGGACAAGATAGGAACTGAGCCCTTAGCTAGAAGCCCCAGAGAAGTTGGTTCCCAGGGCAGGGAATGGGGGAGGGCTGGAGAGTGGAGTGTGTCAACAATGAGGATCAACTGCCGACTTGTCTCCTTTGCACGGTGTCCATCTGGCCCCAAGTTGTTGATTTGTGAGCACGAATGCTTCCTGCTTTGTCCTGTTACTTTATCCCTGGCAGTGAAGGGCAGGGGGAAGAACAAGGGACAGCTGTTTAACATCCCGCTTTAGCTGCTTTGGTGAGAACGGAGGGGAAAGAGGAATGCATCCCTGTTTATTGAGCACCTGCTATCTGCCAGTTACCAGGAATGTCCACATCACATCAGTGTTAGCCCATAGGCGGGGCATGCGTGTGAGGGGGTTTCAAATAACCCACCGAAAGAGTCAGCCTGCTGGGAAAGAAGGGAGAATGCCAAAAGTCATAGAGCAAGCCCACTTAGAGCCATCTTGTGCTCGTCATTATTATCTGCTTCTCGACAGATGTGGAAGCTGAGAATTAGGCTGAAAGGCTCTCCCAAGATCCCACAGCTAGTTTATGGCAGGGCTGGCTGAGTTGGGGTTCTCTTCTATTAGTGAGAAGGCGCACACCCTTCTCGTACCAGTACGGCATGCAAAGCCGAGGAAAGGGACATGTCTGATTTCACTTGGGCTTTTCTCTTAGTGGGCATCAGGTGTTAAACTGCAGGTACGTCTATTTCCAGAGGAACCCAATTAGAAAAGGAAGTACAGTGGGGTAGAGTGCACAATTCCTCCTTGGCAGCTGCCGACCTGGGCAAAGAAGCAAAAGAATAAAAGGCAGAAAGAAAAAGAGAGAAAGCAAGGCAGTGAAAGACGCATATATTTTTAGAGAGCTCAAAGGATAAAAATGATAGTCTCCCTTGAAATTTGTCTTAATGACCAAGACTCAATCAATGCGAAGCGACACATAGGATAATTTAAAGTTCAACTTTCCTTCTTCTGTTTCTTTGTATAAAAGAGAACCAACTTTTTTGATCTTTTTTCCCCTCAGCTGTAATATTCTGCTGCATAAAGAAGACTGAACACTGAATACCGCATTAATATGTTATTGGCATCTTTCTTTTTTTCATATCCTACGTGTTGATTGTAAAACCGTCCAGAGAGACTGATAGCTGTAAGATATTACAGTTTCTCAACCTCAAATTAATTTCATAACAGTACAGTTGAGCCAGATACTCTGTGCTCCAAGAAGTATCTCAAAGTAGGTAATATTCATTTTCTTTCAAGCCCTAGTTCTGGCCATTTTATTTATTTATGTATTTTTTGGATAACCTATCTAGACTGGACTTTTTTTCCTGCTCCATTACCAATGCAGTAATTACCATGACCCCTGGGGGATCCCCAGCCTGCATCAGATGCCCCTATGTGTGTGAGCCTAGGGTGGACGGAACCAGTCTAGGGGGAGCAGAGAACTATGTGTGAGATGTGCAGGCCTTGTCTCCACACAGAGCTGCAGGGCAAGTCCACAGGCTCACGTAGATACAGCCTAAGCTAATGAGCTCATTCGGGAGCACAGCACCTGCCCAGGGCATGGCTCGAACCCTTTCCTTCTGCCACAGCCCTGCTTCCCACCCTGAAGAGAGAGCGAGCCAAAGAGTACTCTGTCTTTCTGGCTTTCATTTGGGGAAATGGTTGTGATGGGTGAACACTCTCAGTCCTTACCCAGTGAGTCTTAGGACCTCTCTACCCACCACAAAGAATCAGAAATAGATGTCAGGCTTGCCCTCTTTCCCCCTAGAGCGGTGCTGTCCAATATGGTGACCACTGGTCAATATGACCATTCAAAGATGACTTACTTGAGTCAGGAGGTGGTGGCATATGCCTTTAATTCCAGCACTCAGGAGGCAGAGAAAGGCAGATCTCTCTGAGTTCAAGACTAGCCCAGTAGGTCTACGAGTGAGTTCCAGGACAGCCAGGGCTACGAAAAAATAAAGAATAAAAAGAAAGAAAGAAAAAAGATGACTTACTTAAGATCAAATTAAGTTAAAATTACTTAAAATTAAAGCAGGTTAAAATTTACCTTCTCAAGGCAGCTGGAGACACACACAGCTCAGTGGTAGAGTGCTTTCTTAACAAGGCGCCAGGGCCTAAGTCTAATTCCCAAAACAAACACAACACCACCACTACCACCCAAAAAACCCAAACCTAAAAACCAAACAGACAGCAACACACACACACACACACACACACACACACACACACACACACACAAAACAAAAACAAACAAAAAACAACCTCCTTCATTTCGGCTTAGTGGTGCACACCTGTAACTTTAGCTACTTGGAAGGCTGAAGCATGAGGATTGCCCGCCTGAACCAGGTAGTGAGTTCAAGGTTAGCCTGGCAATTTTGTGATAACTGGTCTTCAACCTGAAACCTGAGAGGAGGCTGGAGTGGGAAGAAAGCCCTATGGCAGTGTTTGCCCAGCATGTGTGAGGCTCTAGGTTAAATCCTCAGTATTGAAAAATAATAGTTTCTTCGTCCCAGTATCTGCGTTTGAAGTACTCAGTAGCCCCACACTGGTAGTGACTATCATACTGAAGAATGCAGGCAGAGAACATTATCAGCATTGAAGAAAGTTGTCTTTGACAGCTCTTCTCTCGACTCCAACTGTGTCTGATCTTGAAAGAAGAGAAGAGTAGTGATTAGTTCCTGGGAGAAGGGAGACAGAGTTGACAGAATCTCATTGTTCACTGATACTGGTTTTGTATGGTATATTGCTGTATGAAAAGAGCATCTTTGAATATGTAGTTTTCTACAGAGTATTCTTAGTTGTCAGAAAGAAATGTAGGGCACCCGAGAAAGTTTCTACTTTGTAAATCATGTGAATAAAGTCAAATGAGATAGGGGAAGTAAGTGGAGCACAGAAAGTTCAATGGGTATGAAAACATAAGTAAAATTTTTCCCTCATCTAAGTTCAAAAGAAATTCTCCAGTATCTTAATTGTTCATTTTTTAAAAGAATGTGGTTAGCATAACTATGAAATTAATGCATTATTAAAATAATCATCATCTAAATTTTATAGCTTTGGTTAATATTTAAATTATTTATTCAACATATACTTTTAAGTACTTGGGATGTTTATCAGGCATTCTTCTAGGTACAAACTCACCCTCAGCTCCTACCCCCCCCCATAGCTAAATGTCAATTCCTACTGTGTACCCGCCTCTATAACCAAAGTCACATCCAGGAATTTAGATTCAGGTACTTCTAGATGTCAGCTCTCTGTAACCAAAGCCTCTCATACACAGCTGTGTGTGGATCTACCACGTATTTCCTCCCACACATCCAAAGCTGGGCATCAATAAGTAACAGATGCCTACAAAGCTTGCATCCTAGTAGGTAGCGATAGGAAGCCAGCAATAAACATCATAAACCAGTAACCATATGAAATACGTAGGGAAGCTTTCATACCAGTAAGGGATAACGGTTGGAGTTGGACAAGGCATGTTCCCTTGGTGCTTTTGACGGAGTAATATCTTAGAGGTGTAAAAGGTAAAATCCAGCTTGGACAAAATTCATGAATACCTAGACACATATTGTACTGTGTGGTGGTAAGGCTGTACCAAGGGGAATACTTTCATACAATATTCCCGGAACTTCCTTTTTCTTTCATGTATGTGTGTGTATGTCTGTGCGCGTGTGTATGTGTGTATGTCTATGCACATGTGTATGTGTGTGTATGTCTATGCACATGTGTATGTGTGTGTATGTCTATGCACATGTGTATGTGTGTATGTCTATGCACATGTGTATGTGTGTGTATGTCTATGCACATGTACACAGAATTCTAAAATGGTCTTCTAAGACTCCATGAGCCCAGTATGTATGTATCTTGTTGTGGTTGTTCAAGCAAGCAGTAAAAATTTCAAGATGCAATGAAAGCTTCACACCAGCTGCCTGAACAAAATGAGATTATCTTCTGCTGATTCAAATTAATCTCATAGAGTTTGAAAATGATCAAAATGTAAGTAGACACTTGCATGAAAATGTCAAAGAATATAAATATTTAAACAGAAATTTATTTTAAAGTACATGTTTGGTACATATATGTATAGTATGCGTTTATGCATGCGTGTGTGTATAATTTTACCACTTATTAAAGATGAAAACAGTTTTTCACACAAAAACAAGAGAATATATTCTTGGGCTGCTGCCATGGAAAAAAATGACATGGAAAAAGCTCTCTGTTGTTGGCTGGAAATTGGAAGAGGTCTTGAGACAAGGAATGCTGGTGACCTCTAGTTGCTGGCACTGACCTCAGTACTATAACTGCAATGAAATGAGTTCTGCTAAAAACCAATGGGATTGGACAAGGACCCCAAACCAAAAATGATATCATGGTCCTTTTCGAAACCTTTACTTAAACCTTGGAAAAAGATTCCACATTAGCCTTGGATTTTGACCTACAGAAACTGAGATAATTGATTTCTGTTGTTTTAGGCTGCAGAGTCTGTTGTAATTTGTTACTCGGCAATATAAAACAATTTCACTGTGATTTGATTTTTAGAAAGCACAAGACAGACAAAACTAATCTATGTTGATATAGATGACTGCAGTTGGGTTTTTCTATGGGCTGCCAGCTCAAAAAATAATGACATGGAGACTTATTATAATGAAAGCTCGGCCTTAGCTTAGGCTTGTCCCTCTAGCTCTTTAGCTTAAATTAACCCATTTATTTTAATTTACATTCTATAATGTGGCTTGTTAAGTTGTCTCCCAGTAACGCCCATGCTGCTTCCTGCAGAAGACTGCTTACTCCGCCTTCTTTTTCCCAGAGTTCTTTCTCTGCCTGGAAGTTCCCACCTATACCTCTTGCCTTACTATTGGCTGTTCGGCTTTTTATTACACCAATCACAGCAATAGATTTTCACACACAGTATAAATCCCACAACATATTACAACAGCAATGCTTGTTGACATTAAGGCTGATTAGCCATGTATGCTCCCTTTATGAAAATACATCACTGTATACTTATCCTGTGTTCACTTTCCTTTATGTATATTACGTTTCAATAAAATATTCAAAACATACATATGAAACATATTTTGCTTTAAAATAGCTACAGGTAAGCTAGAGTATGCAATTTTTTACCAATGAGTTTATTTTATTTTAAAAATTTCCCAAAATACACTTATAAAATCACCCACATGCTGGCATTAAGGGTAGCCTTTCCAAGAGATTTTATAAATTTATTTTTGCTTAAGGTTTTATTCAAGTTTTAATAGATGAGAGAAGAAAAAAATATTAAGTCAGTGTTCAGAAAGAGTTAATCTGTATTGTGTTTTCAGTTACGAATTTCTTGAATCGTTAGTTACACGGAACTGGAGTTATAGCCTCAGTTATTAGAGTGCTTGTTTAGTTTGCATGAAATCCTGGGTTCGATCCCTAACACTGCATAAACTAGGCATACTGACATACACTTGAGATACTGAGATCCTGCCTAAAAGATAATTAAGTAGATAAAAAAAATAAAAAAAACTGAAAACATCAAAAAAATCAAAGACATAGAAAAGATTGCAAAGCTTCTGCAGAGTTGCAATGACTTACTGAAGCCTGAAATGTTGCTATAGACATCCACGCAGGACTGAGATGGGAAGAAATTCCTAGCTGGCTCTTAGGCCCTGTTCAATGGGCGTCTACCTCTTCTTTGCTAAATCCTGTAACAGCTCCTTTACACGCACCGTCTCTGATTTCTCATGCATACTTTGTAAGGTAGCTGATAAGCATCAGCCACATTGTACAGGGGAGAAATGGAGACACTGGGAGCTAAGGCTTCGCTTCACAGTCGCAGCAAGTAAGGAGCAAGACAGAGCCAGAGCTTGGCTTGACTCCCCACTGTGCCCTTGCTCCTGCAACTGCCTGCTCCCCAGATGGCCTGCTTAGAGTAGTCTAAATGATTCTTTGAATTCAAACTAAGTTTTGGGAAGGGGATCCTCTGAGTCCCGAACTTTTAAATAGAAATAATTGTTCTTTGGGTTATTTTTTCCCCATACACACGTTAGGGCACTGCCAGGCACGGCTGAGAAGCTGGGTGAGTGGGACTAACCGAAAAAGCAAGATGTTGTCTCCTAGAATGGATTAAGTAGATAGTTCTTATATTTTCTCAGGGTGGCTGGCTGCCCAGCTGTCCCATCTCCTTCAGAGAGTGTGGCCAAGCCTCACTTCACATTACAGATTTTATTATCTGAATTTCAGCTCGCTCTCAGTATGATGCCCCTGCAGAGATTATATTAATAACCTTGATGCAAACACTGTAGACATGGAAAGTGAAATCCAATCTCTGCTCAGGAGATTTCATTCCTCAAGACACAAGGGCCAAGCCATCCAGCCAATTGCAAAAGACTCACAATGGCGGCAGCTGACTCCAGCCTGGACTTGACTTGGAATTCACTGAATACCCAGGAGTTAGTCAGAGGCCTGACCTGGGGTCCACTTTCCAAAGCACTCAGGTTACGGAGATTAAAGAGCAGCCTGCGGCAGTGACCAACAGCCCAGCAGGAGTTGTGTGAAGGAGGGGCACAAAAAAGAGACTTGCTCAGAGCACCTAATTTAGAGTTCTGATGCTCTTTTACATAAATGGCCTGTTACTATTCCTAAGAGGGAGCTCTCCCTTGCCACTCCAGTTTCAGAGTATGGGTGCAATTCAACCTGAGTCTCCCACCCTCGTGATTTTGGTGGGTTTTGTTGTTGTTTTATCTTAGATTGCTTGTTATAGACTGTAATAAAGCCCAAAAGAGGTTTGGAAAACAAACAGATGTCTGTCTAAGTTTTACAACGCACACAGCCCCCTGATCATTGAATGAACTCCATTCAGTGATCAGGTGATTGATGAAATTTGTGGGGAATAAAAATGATTTTCTGTTGCTATCCCACTTGAAAATATCTCTGCTTAGGATGTTGTGGCATAAACCTCTAATATGGATTATAAATCATATCTAGCTATATCTCCAGACTTGAGTCAGCAGAGAAAATTGTCTTCCAAGCTTGCTGGACTCGCGAGTGCCCTGGCAAATTATGGTTGTTAGTTTGTTGTTGCTCCAGCATCTTAGCCTCTCAACTGCCCTGAGATTTCGCCTTCGAGAAGAGAGCTTGAAGCTGTCCATTTGGTAATTTATCATCCGATTCTCTTCCATAAGGCTCAGTAACAACAAGTGCCAATTTCCACGTTGACTTGCTTCCAAACCTCTGGTAGGACCAGGAACTGTGGGAAGGATTGGGGTGAAGTGCAAAATGTATTTTATGTTATTGAAACCGCGTCTATCACGGTTCCTTTTCTCGCTTCTTTATTCAAAAAGCAGCTTGTAGAACTGTTCTAAAAAATGTCAGCTATTTGTTCTCTGGCTGGGATGGGGGTTTTGACATGGACTGAACTAAACGTTTTCACAATAGAGCGATCTCAGAAGGATGAGGGTACCTCATCAGATTGAGTGTAGAATTTGGAGCTGGAGAGAGTTTGGACAGTTTTCTACAATGTCATGAACAAAGAGACTGGGGACACCGGGGAAAACAAGGAAAAGAAAGACAATGAACACAGGTCCCCGTACTAGAACATACCACAGAGACCCTTACACATTAATGTTTATTCCAGCACTATTCGCAAGAGTCGAGTATAGAAGGAGCTTAGGTGGCCAGCAACAGAGGCTTGGATACAGAAAATATAGGTTATATACAGAGTGAAATTTTATTCAACCGTAACGAAGAATGAAATCATGCCATTCACAGGAAAATGGACGCAGCTGAAAATGATCGTAGTTAGAGAATCTGGCTAGACTCAGAAAGACAAATGTGACATTGTCTCTCACTTGTAGCTCCTAGACTTCATATGGTTATATGAAGCCATATATGCATATACAACCTGGAAGTGAACTGGAAGCTGTCTAGAAGGTGGGAGGGAGGAGCAAAGGGATGATGGCGAGTATGAGGGAGACTATGCTCAACCAGCCAACATAAATCTGCAAGAAAACATGTAGCGAACCCGAAGTCAATTTCTGTCGGCAGAAGTTCCTCTTTCTGCAACTGAGGCAGAAGGGATACGGGTGGGCTACCCAGCTCTTTCTGGCGCTCTCCCAGAGTATACCAGCCTGCTAGCGCTCATTTGCTGTCCTCGGGTTCTTTGTTAATTTGTTGTATTTATCTACATTGAGAAGAAAGTCTCTGAAAATGTGTCCCTGACTGTTGAAATTGTTGGGGTGCACAATACGAAACTGCAAAAGCAGACCTCTATCGTCACCTCTCTCTCCTTGAGTTTCTGAGAGTATTACCTAATACTTGACCTCTGTGGCTAGAGAGAAGCCAGGGGGCAGTTAGCAGTGCTTTTCCATATAAGGTATGGCCACTGGCTAAATTCCTCCAGCCCCCATAGACCTGATTTCCTCATACAAGTAATGAGGACAGAACAGCTGCCTTGAAAGATTGTAAAAGCCCAGTCGGTATCTGTGAAAGTATCTGGTAAACAGTGAAGCCCTAGACCAAATATTATTTTTATTGGGCACTTCAAGGAAGTTTTAAAAAACAAAGAATCCAAGGTCTACACATCCAGAAGGTTATTACTGAGTACAACAGACAATGCTTGCTTATGGCACCTCTCAGAATAAGTGTTAATAATACGCATGTTCCAAGGCTATATATGTATTGCTATGTATGTATGTATGTATGTATGTATGTATGTATGTATGTATGTATGTATGTATGGTGTTGTTCCGTCGAACAGTGTCTCAATCTCTGTTTCTTCCTGTGAAAATTCAGGCTCTGGAATCTCCATTTCCTTCAGTGCCTTTTTAAAAGAAATACAACGCAGTGAGCAGTGGACTGGGCTTTTACTAGAGTACTGCATACTTCCTTCCCCATTACCTTTAGTTCACGTTCCTGCAAATGCAAGCCTGTGCCCTTGTGCAAACGCGTAAACTCCTCGCCGCAATCCCTCTTTGCAGCTCTTTCACCTAAGATGTGGATTAGCTAAGTCCCGGGATTATGCATACGGAAAAATGTTGTCTCATAGACTCCAGCTCATGCCCAGACACCCTGGATTGGGGTGAGGATCATAATAAGGGCAATAGTTACTACAGTTTGTACAGCTAGACAGATCTGGATTCAAGAACTGGTTAGTTCCAGCCTGGTTATATGTTCTCCTTTGCAATGAACCCATTAGATCTCTGGGAATACTGAGACGGTACATGTTGAGCACTGTATCCAATATATAAGAGATGTTTAGCCAAGCAGCTGCTGGCATCGTTTGTTAAGCCTTCTGGTGCTAACCAAAAGAATATGTGACCAGCGCATGCCCTCCCTGATCACCACAGATCACTGGGCTTGGCGTACTCGCCGACATACCCACTCCTTCCCTCTCCCACACCCAGGTGGATTTCTACATCTTGAGTGCTCCCAGCCATATTTTGTCTCTTGTCGTTGAAGGTCTAGCTATTATCTTCTCCCTCAGCTAAATTTTCTATAAGATGATACCCATTAACGGAGCATTCTTCAGTGGAGAAGATGGATCTCAAAGTGCCTTTTACCAAGCCCATTTCCCCCACTGCTCTAATGTTCCAGTTCTCCGCAATTTAATGCTATTTAGTGAAATGTGGATTTTGAAAATATGGGAAAAAAAAACAAGTAAGTCCCTTTCCAGGCTATTCAATAAAGTCCAGTCAGTTCAGGGCTTTAGTAGCCTCTGGCCTGGCTCTCTCTTATTAAAATTAATTTTCATTTAGTCGGTGCATAGTTTCCCAAATTTCTTTTTTCCTGACTTATGCCCATAAGACATTCCCTCCCTTGCTCATTTGGGCATTAAAAGTTCCTTTGCCTGGGTGTAACTTGGACCTTGAGGCTTCTGTCTTCCATTTTGTCCTGTGATACAATTTTGAACCTTTTATTTTATTATCAAAAGCAAGACCTCCTGAGGTGACCAGTCAGTAATAGGTGCAGAGGGAATACGTCCCTCTTTTGTTGAGAACCCAGAATGGGAAGCAGATGGGAGACCCTGGGCAGGGCAAGGCCACTTGCTTTTATTATGACTCCCATGTCAGGCGGGTGTCTGTTCTCAACACCATTTTCCCCAAGTCTTTTGATTTTGGTTTTACCATGTCTGTCAGTAGAGCTTCAAAATTCTATTTTCAGGTTTCTGTTTTATTCATGTGACCCAAGAATGTTTTGACAGGGTTTCTCTGTGTAGCCCTGCCTGTCCTGGAACTTGCTCTGTAGACCAGGCTGGCCTCGAACTCTAAGAGATCCACCTACTTCTGACTCCAGAGTGCTAGGATTAAAGGCGTGTGTCACTGTGGCTGGCCTTAAAATATTGCTCCTCAATGAAATTCTTTTTTTGGGAATAATAGATGGTTATTTATTTAGGGGCACCCTCACAAACCAGTATCCTCTGCTGGAACGGACCTCATTGAAATTCTTGTTCCTCTTTAAAAATACTTATTGTTATTAATTCATTTATGAGTGGCCTGCTTGAATGCAAGTGTACCATGTGTGTACAGTGCCCACAGATGCCACAAAAGAATGGCAGATATCCTGGACTTGGAGTTACAGGCAGTTGTGATGTAAGTGCTGGGAATGGAAACTGCGTCCTCTGCGAGAGCAATGGCTTTTAACCACTGATCCATCTTTCCAGCTCCTTGTTCTGCCTTTCAATGAGAGTTGAAAATGGATTATTTCATGTGCATGTTTTGGTAGTATGTGTCTATGTGCACCTTGTATATGCAGTGCCCTTGGAGGCCAGAAGAAGCAATTGGAAACCCTGGAACTAGAGTTACAGGACAGTGTGAACTGCTATTGAATGCTGGGCACTGAACCCAGATCCTCTGCAAGAGCAGTAAGTGTTCCTAACCATGGAGCCATCTCTCCAGGCCCCCTCATTCGACCTTTTTGACTCAGCTTCCAGCTACAGCATTGGTTGCCTTTGGTAGTGTCAGGAAAGGTAGATCCAGAAAGGGTTTGTCCTCCTAATTAGCAAAGATTACATCACACACACACACACACACACACACACACACACACACACACACACATTTTCCTTTAGGGTCTAATGCCACCTTGTTATTTTATCTAGGGGAGCAACTGCATACCAGAGATATCAGATATCAAGTGTCTCATCCACGGGCACACCGTGAGCTAACGCCTTCGTCGTGACCTCTAACATGATGGCCTATCTACCTTGCCACTGTGAGCTAACCAGCCTAGAGATTAGCTGATGGATGAGCTTGCTCAGTTCTGGTTCATGCAGACCGAATGCAAAACTGACCTCGTTTTTCAACCTTAACTGCTGTGGTTTGACCAGCTGCTCAAACGGAAAGCTCTCTGGTGAGATGAGCTATATTACCTTTGGAAATGAGTAGAGCTGAAAACTGGTGTCGGGAGTTGGGAGGAGGCTGGCCTTGCCAGCACCCCCACCCCCTTCACTTGCATGTAACTTTGGTGTGTTCCACCTAGCTCCACAAGTCTCTTCCCTACTGGCTTTGAGAGTATTCCAGCAGAGCGAGCGTTCAGTATGTTTAAGCACCTTATTCTTTCAGGAATTTATGCCCTACTCCTTCATGTGGCTGAATGGATCCAAGGGACATCAGCAAAGTGAGGGATAGAGACCTGTGGGAGGAAGGTGAGACAATACTAGAGATAAATAGTATGAGGACAAAGCCACTTTAGCTCATAGGTCCATCTCTGTAACCCATCATCAGAATCTTGTTATTAGAAAAAAGATAACAGATCAAAGATATTCAGAGTCAAAACTGGTAGAGAAAGCCGGGCGGTGGTGGTGGACGACTTTAATCCCAGCACTCGGGAGGCAGAGGCAGGCGGATCTCTGTGAGTTCAAGACCAGCATGGTCTACAGAACTAGTTCCAGGACAGGCTTCAAAGCTACAGAGAAACCCTGTCTCGAAAAACCAAAAAAAAAAAAAAAAAAAAAACTGGTAGAGAAAAGTCTGCTTTTCCGGGAACCCAATGTATTCTCATTAGGTTAGTTAATCGGAACTCAGTGAGGTAGCTCTGAACCTCATTTTTATAGACGAGAAAACCGAGGCTCTGAGAACAAAGAGAGCTCCAATTGAGCTCCAGAGCAATGTTCTCTATGGAGCTTTGCTCTAGCCTCTTTAAGAAGGCTTGCTTGAGGTTGGATCCATTCTTACTGTGTCCATGAAACAGCTCACTATTTTATGTGCAGAAACCGGGATGCAGGGAGAGTGAGCTGACTGCCTAGGAGCTGAGGCTATGGTTGCTGAGGCTTGGCATGCTACATTTCTAAAAGCCCAGCATGAACTGCCTGCCGTTCCTTCTCAGCGAGAAGGGGAAACTGCCCTGTTCCTGAAATGCTTCCACACTCAGTCCCACTGATGAGGTTTCTGGGAACCCCATCTGGGGCTTATTTTACTTCCACAACACACACCCCTAGTAGGCACAGCACCCCAGCTTTATCCTCCCCATTTCTTGAGCTCCAGGTTTTGTTAGGCTAGAAATCAAAGCTCCGTGTTTTGTGAGGGAGAACAGAACCGTGGAGAGGGATATGTATAACACACCCAACCTGTTTATAATATTAAACCTTGAGCGCGAGCACAGCATTTCATTAAGCACTGTGTTCATTCAGTTTGGAGAGAGACATAAACACAGAAATGAATGGCCTCTACCATTTGCATGCCTTCAATCTTTGTGACAAAAATTGCCTATTATTGACAGTCTGAGCATTTTCAAAAAAAATTATAGACAGCTGGAAAAACAGGGTTGAAGTGAATACTCAGGATGAGGGCAAAGCATATTGTTCTATGCCTTATAGTAAATGCGCCACGCTCTCCCTAATATTGTTTCCACTATTTCTATTCTAATTTGAACAGGGGATCCTGCTGTCGCGAGTGTATTACAGGCCCCGAACAAATGTAGCCACTGAGATCCTGTGTTGTTAATGCCATAGAATACTATAGAATTTCATTTTGAGGACCAGAAATCCAACTTTCTCCCACTGTCGGTGGCATTTTGGCTTTCGAGGCAGACAAGTAACCTTGATCTTGGCATTATCAGATCAGGAAAGTGCTCTTTGAATCACATTAACCTTGCTTCCTTATACACAGAGGACAAAAGAAGCTGGCAAGGAAGTGGCTTCCCGGCCTCCTAGGCTTCTTAGCATCCTCGGTAAGGTGTGGTGGGAAAGTAGGGCATCAAGATTAACATATGAAAGAAGCCAGAAGGACCCTAACCTCTTCCCACCAGGGCTGTCTGGAACCAAGCAGAGCATCCCTGGGAAATGCAGTCTGCAAGTGTGAGAGAAAGCAGAGCAACCTTGGAAAGGGAGTTTGGAGCCTGGGATTTGTCCCAGCTCTCTAGCCCACCCCGATTCTCAAGAGTGTCATTGTCTTTCTTAATGGACCGTCACTAGTTCTCTCACTATCCACGTGTCCCTGGTTCACGTCTTTGTTCAGTGACAAAAGAACCTGGCCATCTCAGTGGGTGCCCTCCAGATTCAGAGGCGTGCTGATAACAAAGGCCCTCTTGCCAGGGCAGCTTGTTGTCCTCTCGGCTTCCAGCACCCAGACACCGGGCTCCTGGTGCTCAGCTTCCTATACAAGCCAGACTGACCTTTGTGCTCTCTGAGTCATCAACCTTTTGTTGAAAACCATTTAAAGAGAGTTCAGTGAGAATACTGAAAACCTCCCCACATTGTGGACTCAACCGGAGGCCCTGCTCCGACTGCAGTGGCCTCCTTACCTTCCAACCTCTGAATCCTAAATGTTGATGCCTGCTGCAACTCAAGTTGCTCCTGGATGGATAACCAAAGACCTTGCAATTCAGCCTGTTCTTTTGCTCTTTTCCTCTCAACTCAATATCTTCCCCAGAAGCCACACTCTTGTGGGTCCAACCTGCAGCAAGCGGGCAGCCTGCTGAGAACAGCTATGAATGTGGTCCAAGATAAAAATGCTTAAAACATCATGAGCTAGGTGTGGGGACCCAAGCCTTTAATTCCAGCACTCAAGAGACAGAGGCGAGGCAGGAGGATCTCTGTGAGTTCAAAGTCAACCTTATCTACATAGGAAGTTCTAAGCCAGCTGTTCAGGGTTACATAGTGAGAATGTATTTCAAAACAGCAAGCATAGATTTTTTTGCTGTTAAATATTAGAGTGTTGTGTGTGTTTGTGCGCGCGCGTGCGCGCGCGCGTGTGTGTGTGTGTGTGTGTGTGTGTGTGAGAGAGAGAGAGAGAGAGAGAGAGAGAGAGAGAGCACATGCATGTGCCATTGTGTTCCTGTGGAGGTCAGATGACAACTTGCAATACAACCTGTGGGTCTCAGGGATTGAATTCAGATAGTCATGCTTGGCAGAAAGTGTTGTTACTTGCTGAGCCCTCTGGCTGGCCCACATGATTCATTTCTTTGTCTCACAAACATGAAGGGGAGGAGGGTCGAGGAAGGGCTTGTAAATGAACATGTCCTCCAGTGAGCTGCTATATATATTCACATTGGTGTGCTAGCAAAGCCCTGTATCTCAGTACGTGCGTTTTACTTCCTCTGGCTCTGTAGAGAGAAGCCTGCCTAGTGCTTCCTCTGGTATTCATATTGTGAGTGTGCTTGCCTGTTTGTGCATGTGTGTTTACACTTGTGCCCAGGTTTCTTTTTTACACTTTGAGAAAATCCTGATTTTCCCTGGGTCTGTTTGCCACCTCTCTCTATCCCCCACCCAAGGTAATTTCCTTTCCCATAGTCCAATCCCATTAATCCTTCTTGAATAAAAATTCCATAACTAGTAGCTGAGAAGTCCAATGTGTGGACCACTGGTTTTAGAAAGTATTTTCTTAGGGATCCACTGGATGCCATTATAATGGTGATGAAATGGCAGGGGGAGCCTTATATGACGTCATGAGGATCGATAGCTACCTACTGAGTCAGCCAAAGAGGCCACTGTGTGGGTGGCCAGGAAAATGACAATCCGTGTAGCTTCAGGGCTTACATCCTTATCTGCCCCCCAGGGGGAAGTAGGTCTTACTCTACAGACGTAGCAGAACCTGGGGAACTAGGTAGGGAGGGGGCAGGGAGGGAGGAAGTGAGGTCTACTTTGTGTATTGCAGAGTTCAGATCCTTTGTAGAACTTTGCTCCTGGAATTCAGGGCCAGGGATGCAGGAATGCCACAAATGCAGGGTTTCCAAGAGGTGTATCATTCTTGACACCTGCAGCAGCTCGACAAAGAATCCCTTAATGTCCCAGTAGACTCCCCAGGGACGAGGGTAAGTCCAGGCAGGACAGGAGCTCTGCCTTAAAATGATCTACTATCCAGTTTACTTCAACTAGCCCCAGACTCATTTGGTACAGCTCGGCAAGAGGTGCAGGGAACAGCACCTGGTGTTTGGAGTTGCCCAGAGGTTTCTACATTCTAGTCTCATGCTAGCCTACTCGGTTCGAGAGGAGACATTATGTGACAGAAAAGGAAACTGAGCCTCAGGAAGGGCAAGTTATTATTGCCACCGTGTCTGTAATGAAGTGAAGAACCACCAAGGACTCCTGGATCAGGGCTCCGCATGCTGCTTCACCATATGGCAAGGGAGATAATGTTCTGGAGAGCAGCGTCGCTACACTAGCACTGAGCTTAGAGCATCCTCTCCCGGAGCCCCCAATGCCAATGGTACTCCTACTTTGAACCATTGCTGCTAACCCGCGCCACTTTGGCATCTGTTGGGCTAGAAGTGCATTCAGTATTGGAAACCCCAGTGTCTTTATTGCATTGCAATTTCTGCTATTAATTAGATTGGAAACGTCTGGGTCCCGAGTTGTCAGAGGCCTTGTTCTGATGGAAATCCAACCTTAAATTCTCACACCCCTGGCTTCCCAGCTGAGAAGAGTCTTTTGAACAACTGGGCTTGATAATAAACACATACGTATTTATTGAGAGACATGCTCTAATTATGAAAAAAATGGTTGGACAGTTCGTGGATTTCTGAAGATAAATCCCAGTGCTGTGCTGTGTGACCTTGGGTATATATCTAATTCTCTCTGGGCGTCAGTTTCCTCATACAGCACAGCATTTTGAGTAAGATGCTCTCACTCTGATGTGGTTTGTATTTAGAGATCCATTCATTCAATAAACAGTAGTGGGTGAAATCTTTCTGCGGGCGGTTGGCTTGGTGCCGGGGATTCAGCGGCAGTGTGTGTGTGTGTGGGAGAGGAATAAGGGCGAGTGTGCTTTGAAAATGCTCAAAATCCCCCATGTAAGGTTTTTTTAGTCATGCTTTATTTGCATGCTGACTTACCTTTTCAGAAAATACCCCCTCTTCCGTTGCAGAATGGAAATTGGCAAAGAGAGAGGGAAAAGGTCCAATTTACGCCTTTGCTATTTTAAGGGAGATTGAAATTACGAGCCAAAGTGGAGTGATGCGCTCTCTGAAGTGACCTCCGTTCTCCAGCACAGGAGAAAACGCAGGTCTTTTGCTTGTGAAGCGGCTGGGGCTCTTGGGCGCGAGGCATTATTATATAAATTCAAGCTCGCTCCAGATCCTTAGTACCCTGAGTTGCCTGAAGGGGGGAATGGCACTGCCTGCTTTTGCAGCCCGGGCGCTCGGGCCGCCGCCGCTGCAACTGGAGCAAGGAGCGCCCGCCCGCACCACCTGTCCCCGCCGGCATTCCAGAGTAGAGGCCGAATTGGCAGCAAGCCGGCCCGGGTCGGTCGCCGCCTCAGTCCGCGCCGGCCCTCCTAGGGGTGTGTCTCTGGGATTCAACTCCCCGCCGCTCCAGGACGAGCCCCCAAAGGCATTTTCTTTCTTGGCGGGAGCCTTGCGCGCCCGGCTCTTCGCGCTGCTGCCTCGAGGCCGCCGCAGGCGGATGCACGACCTCAGGCGACGCTGGGACCTGGGCTCCCTCTGCCGGGCCCTGCTCACTCGGGGCCTGGCAGCCGTGGGCCACTCGCTCAAGCACGTGCTCAGTACAATCTTCTCCAAGATTTTCAGTCCCTTTTCCAGGTACGTTGTGGGCGAAATTGGGGTTCGCGCTCTGGGTCAAGGGTGAGCCGGGGCAGCGAGAAGAGGGAAGGCAGCTGGGGCTGGAGGGTAAGGCTCAAAGTTCCAGCGAGCCTGCGGTGACCGGGCTGGGGGACTCGGGACCGGCTGAGAGCGCAACTGACCGCGGTGCGGCTCCCTCCCCACCGTTCCGCGGGAAAGGGCAGCGCAGCCTCCGCTTGCAAAGTCCTGAAGCCCGCGGGCTCTTTCCCTCTCCTCCAGGGGAACCCCGAAACCCCAGCCCACTCCCAGCGGCCACCCGGTGGGCAACGGGACAGGCGCCAAGGGAGCCCGCGTTTCGGGTCAGCAGCTCGCGCACGCGGAGGGGACTGGGGTCCGGAGCCCCGGAGAGTCCCATGGGCCAAGTGGGATGGGGATGGGAGCTGGAGAGAACCGAGCGGGAAGCACCGGGTGCCGGATAGGGGTGGGCGTGAGTTAAGGAGTGCAGAGACCGGGACAGGAGGGATCCTGCGGGGACCGAGACACCGCGGAAGGGATCCGGGGTTCTTCCGCGGGGGAGGGGGCCAAGGGCCAGCGGGATGGAGTAGGGGTGAGGGGTGTGTGTGTGCGGCAGAAGCCACAGCGCTGAGCCTGCCGGGAAGGAAGGAAGCGGGGAAGGGCGCCGCGGCTGCCTTGGTGGAGTACTCGGTGCTGACGGGAGGGGAAAGGGGCGCAACGGTGGCGCCACGGGGAGAGGGGAGGGGGCGGTGTGGGAGCGAGGCGGGAGCGGGCCGAGCTGCGGGACTGACGTAACGAGCTTGGGTTTCCCCCAGCTTCGGGAGCATGGATGAGAAATCAAACAAGCTGCTGCTGGCTTTGGTGATGCTCTTCCTATTTGCCGTGATCGTTCTCCAATACGTGTGCCCCGGCACAGAATGCCAGCTCCTCCGCCTGCAGGCGTTCAGCTCCCCGGGGCCCGATCCCTACCGCTCGGAGGATGAGAACTCCTCCAGGTTTGTACCCCGCTACAATTTCAGCCGCGGTGATCTCCTGCGCAAGGTAGACTTCGACATCAAGGGCGATGATCTGATCGTGTTCCTGCACATCCAGAAAACTGGGGGCACCACTTTTGGCCGTCACCTGGTACGCAACATCCAGCTGGAGCAGCCGTGCGAGTGCCGCGTGGGGCAGAAGAAATGCACTTGCCACCGGCCGGGTAAGAGGGAGACCTGGCTCTTCTCCAGGTTCTCCACCGGCTGGAGCTGCGGGCTGCATGCCGACTGGACCGAGCTGACCAGCTGCGTGCCCGCAGTGGTGGACGGCAAGCGCGATGCCAGGCTGAGACCTTCCAGGTGAGTCTTTGGCTACTTCTTAGTGGGTCAACCAGAGGCGGGAAAGGCTGTGCCCGCAGTTGCTGGGGTACTCTGTGCACACCTTGGCGCCTGAGTGTTGAGTCCCTGATAGGTAGAACCCCTAGGTACCCTAGATCATATCTTCTTTGCTCTGTGGCACTGTCAGGAAGTCTTTGGGCTGCAGCCCCGGACAGCTGGTCTGCCCATCAGAAGGTTGGCCTGTTTGGTGGTTGAGACTGAGTGTGGGGAAAGTGACCTGGCAGCCTGGAATGAGCATCCCCAACAGCAGCCAAAACTGGGCACCACACTCAGAGCACTAGAGAGTCCTAAAAAATTGTGCTCTGCAAGCAGAGTCTCTGGCTTTAGCCTCTTTTGCCTATTCTCCCCTCCTCACCTGGATCGAAGGCCCAGTGCTCTTTCTCTCTTTGGTGATTCGTCTCAGTTTCCTGCCCCCACATTCTCTTTCCCCTTCGAGTTTCTGGCTTTCTCTAGAGGAAAATTCTCGGCCCATCTTGTCTGCTGTTGCTTCCTTCCTTCCTCTTCCTGATCTTCCTCTTTCTATGATCTGTCTCCCTTTCCACTTTGCTTCTCTTGTCTTTTTCACCTTCCTGTGGTCTTCATTCCTGGGTTCTATTGCCTCCCCACCCCAGGCCTCACTTTTCTCTGGAGAGTGGGTGTCATTCTGCCACTGTCTGATGACACTCAGTGAGACCTCCCAGCTCTCATCCTGTGCCCCTCACTTGCTGCCTACCCTCAAAGTGTCCACAGTCCTTTTCAGATATGACGGGGCACCCTGGCAGCCTGACGACTAGCAGACAAGTTGCTCTAAACCTTTAGGGACCTCAGGGGGCCTGGGAGCTTTTTTCTGAGGCTCAGGAATTCCACAACCTAGGCACCCAATGGTCAGCTCAGGTTCTGGGTGACTGGGAATGATCCAGGAAGAGCTGATGTATGAGTAGTCTGTAGCCAGCAGGGCATTTTCTTCTCTCAACCAATTCCTGGAGGTCATGGGATGCTGTGGAGTGGACAAAAGGAGCTGTTTTGGAGTGAAACCAACACAGCCAGGGCTATTGTTTCACAGAGCTCTTGAAAAAGATTATCTAGGCTGGGGCAGAGAGTCTATGAATGAGACAGTTGCAGGGAGAGGAACTGCGATCTTCCCGTGTGTAAGGACATGGTCATGTGTGTCTTGCTTTGCCCATTTTGGTGACATCATGGACCTTCAAGGGTGCTGCTGCTGCCTTTGCCCAACTGGACCCGTCTTGCCTTCCATATACCATGGGGACACCCACTCCGTTTCCTAGCCATAGTGGTGTTTTGCAGGTGACTGTTAAGAATGAACCGCGGGTGTGGTTTCTTCTGTCTAGCTTCGGCAAAGGGAGCCTCTGGTTTCTGGTCACAGCCTCAGTTTACAGTGGCTTTTCTGAAAGTCCAGAGGTCTGGCTGAAACCTTTGAGCTTTCAATTCTTGTCTATACTAACTCATGTCTTTTCCTGCCTCAAGAAAACCTTGGCCACAGGAAGGTTGCGCCTCAGTTCATGGCAAGAATTGTGTAAGTTATTGTCACAACAGCACTGTGGTCACATCGGCAGTACTGTAAATGGTTTCTTATGCTAGCTAAGCTTGTAGATGTACTAACGGATGGTGATCAAAGCAGTCTCTGGGGCAAAAGTAGACTCCCACTCCTACAGCAGTGGCGAGGAAGGAAAAGAGACGTCTTGACTGTCGTGGAAGCCATAGCTTTGTCTCTCCCATGTATGTGTCCAGTTCTTTGAACATGAAGGTCGGGATGTGATGTGTGAACATACACTATTAATGTGGTCTGAATTATCTATTAAGTAGTCCTTGTCCTTTGGCAGGTTCCTTCAAATGTAATCTATAGGATAACCAGGACTCATTGTAGCCTTTTGGATTGTCCCCAAATGAGGCAAAATTGTTTGTAATGCAACGTGATTTCCTTGGGCATTAAAAGGGTGATACTACAGTGCCATCTAGTCTAACCATAGAAGAACCACGTTTAGAAAAGTCAGTTGATTATACAGTATTTCTGAAAACGAAGTACAAATTCCTAGAAAAGTACAATGCCACCTCAAGGACACCTTTATTATTTCACTCCTTTCTGCTCATCTCCAAAATTATTCAGTGACAGCAAGAGGGATCCAGAATTTTCCAGAATATTGACAGGTCCCTGCTTGCAGGATGAGCTCTGACAATGTGTATGCATGCATGCATGCATATACGACTGCACATGGGAGATAAAAATTTAGTAGTCAAGGCAACTATATGATTAGTGATTGCTGGGGTGAGATGCTAGTCTCAGGACTACAGAATACACCTTTGAAGTTTCCTGGTAGAGCAGCCTGTGGAGTCAGAACATTCTATTTTGTAATGAGCTTTCATATTGTCTTGCTATTTTTCTGGGAAGAATGCGTGCTGTCTTTTGGAGGAAGGCAGGCAGGACAAGAATATTCCCTTTTATCAGAAGACATTGAGATCCAAAGAGGCTGAAGGGCTTCTCCAAGGTCATTGTGGTCTTTGGTGACACAGCAAAAATCGGTCTCCAGTTTTGTCTGACTCCATACACTTTGATGGGTTGGCTGTACCTTGATGAACAGTTTTACCAAAACACAATGAGGTATTTCCTATTAGTGATTATAAATGCTAGCTGGGATTGCTTTCACTTCTATTATTACTGTTATCAGCCATTTTACACTTGTAGCTTTGGTGGAATGGTTGGACCATAGTTGCCATCCTGACCTAAGAAGAATGGATTTCTGTACCAAAAAGGCTTCATTTTCAGCGAGAGTAGGTCTTGAGGCTAGATTGCTGTGAGGCTTCTTTTTATGTTGGAAACCTCTGTAAAGCTAAATAGAATGGAGCTAGATTGGAAGTATGGTTGGTGCGTGTCAGAAGGAGCCACCTTCTGAGGATGAGCCTTTCACTTGCATTAGGATTACCAAGAAGGCCCATGGGACCGTAAAGCAAGTCCCTGAATCCTTCCATCCCTGCAACATCTGAAATGGTTTCATGCTTCTGCGACTGGTAAAGTGCTTGGCTTATATATAATAATATATTGTTGAATAGAAATGACTGATCATATTGTCTGGGGGGAGAGAGTGAAGGAGGGAAGACGGGGAGCTAGACACAGAGCCTGAGAAAAGCTCAAGTTGTTTATTAAACTAATATTTCCTAAAAAATAAATTAGACGTTGTGCTTCATCCATCTGTTTGCCAGTATGTTGCCTGAGGTCAGAAAAGAGTTCTGCTCACTTTAGAATTTCGAAGACCATTTAAAAAATGTATCAAAACATTGTTGTACACCAGCTGTTCACATTCCCCAATTCTACAGGCTTTTTCCAGGCCCAAACTTCCGACGTTTCTAGCCAACTCTAGTGTGTCACTTGGTCTGTGGGAGGAATTTAAAACTGCCAAGAAAGTGCACAAACCCTATTCTTCACTTGGTAGGATGCTGGCTGGTGCCCATGGGATGGGTGTGGACTCAAAGCCCTTGGCTGGAGCCAGTCTCAGAATTTGCATATCTGCTGCAGTCTAGATCTTAATATCCCTGCAGTTTGAGCAGCCACATGGAAGGATACCATTAAAATCCAGTAGCATATTGTTGATAGGAATGAACTAAAAGGTTTTCGTTTAGATGTAGAAAAGCTTTCTGTTTGGTGAAGTCAGCCATTCATTTACAAATATGATTAAAAAAAAGCTTTCCATCTGTTTCAAAATGGTTTCTGAAAAAGCTAGAATAGAGTTCATGTGCCTGATCATCCCATGCATGTCCTTACTTGTATTTCCTCTCTTTATTGGTTTTGCAGCAAGGCAAGAAACAGGCAGGTATGTGGTGCAAGATGAGGCAGGGAGTGAATGAATTGTTATAGCAAGTAGTGCCACCCATGTGGTCCACCAGTCTGTGATCCATTGGTCTCTCACCTTCATTTAGTTGAAGATCTCTCTCTCTCTCTCTCTCTCTCTCTCTCTCTCTCTCTCTCTCTCTCTCTCTACCTCCCTCCTTTTTTTTTCTTTTTAAGATTTATATTTTATGTATATGGTACTTTGTCTTCACGAATGTGTGTGCACCATGTGCATATCTTATGCTCTCAGGGTCCAGAAGAGGATATTAGATTCCTGGAATGGTTGTGAACCATGTGGGTGCTGGGAATTGAACCTGGTCCGCCAGAAGAGCAGACAGTACTCTTAACCATTGAGCCACTTCTCCAATCTCGATGCCTTTGCTTAGCTTATCTCTTGGTGAGTGCTTTTGTGTTGTTTATAGTCACGGATACCAAGTACCCAATAGAAGTGATTAAAAGGGAAGAAAGATTTCTTTGTGCCCTATTTCAGAGGTTCCATGTCCTCGGGTAGGATATCAAGGCAACAGGAACAGCTGGCAGAGGATTTTTCTCGCCTCATAGCAGACAGGAAGCAGAGAAGCAGGAAGGAGTAAGGTATCCCTAAGGATCTGTCCTCACTGACCCCTTCCATCTCGCTAGGGCCCTGTCTCCTAACATTTCTCCCAGTTCCCAAAATAGTGCCACCAGCTGGGAACTAGGCATTCAAAATTTGATCCTGGGCAGGAAAATTAATATTCAAATGATAATAAGGAGCAGGATGAGGAGCAGTGGCGAAAGAGAACTTGAATGAGAGAGGAACAACAGCGTGTGCAGAAGTCTAGCTGGATTTGTTAACGGCTTTGTATGGATTGCCAACAGATTATTGCATCTTCAGCAAGACTCCCCAGATCTCAGGTAGTCTAAACTGTTACTCAGAGTTAGCTTCTGCTGATAATCTAAGGTTACTGCCAAGATGTGGCAATTAAAATACTAAAGCTTGCTTTTTATGGGCATCAGTTGTCAACTGAGAGAGCATGAAATGACATTAAAAGAATACGCATCCTTTCCCACTGTCGCTCATGAAATAAAATTCCAGGAAACTGTCCGTTATATTCCAGGGAAGACAATGCTCTTCTAGAGCTGACGGCAGACGTCAACAATGTGGCACTGTAGATATTTTCAAAAGTAGACGCGTTTTGTTTGGAAACTATCTGAAAATCAGGAATGCCTTAAAATGTCAAGCATTTATCAGGGTATATTAAAAAGCAGAGACCCTTTCATCTGTTGTGTGCTAGTTCAGATCTAATCTCTAAACCAGACATAATAATCAGGGCCCTGTTCTAGTGCCAGTGGTTGAAGAGATTAGAGGTAAACCACTGTCGAGAAAGCCCAGGTCATCCTCTTCTGCCTAAAGGCCCTAAAGGTTGCCGTGTGATGTGCAGAAATGTGTAGTATAGACAAGATGGTGGGGGGAGGACTGCATGACCTTAGAAGGTCCTTTCCTCTTCCTGGCCTGAAATGTGTCCTCTGCAAAATGGGAGATTTAAACAAGATGTTTCCCAAAGCCTGTTCCTCTATAAAGTATGAAGGACAAGCTGAAAAGAAAGAGATCTGGGCTGGAGAGATGGTTTAGTGGTTAGGAGCATTGCCTGCTCTTCCAAAGGTCCTGAGTTCAATTCTCAGCAACCACAACCATCTGAACTGAGATCTGGTGCCCTCTTCTGGCCTGCAGGCAGACACACAGAATATTGTATACATAATAAATAAATATTAAAAAAGAAAGAGATCTGTTTGAGAAGGTCCATGGGACTTTGAGGCCCTGTGACTAGCTATGGCATCGTCTTGGCAAAATGGAGCCAGTGGGTATTATGAGCATGACCTCATTAGGAGCAAAACTGAGAGAAGGTTCATACTTGGGGAAGTAATGGCTGTGGAGGTAGAAGGGGGTGACACCCCACCATAAGGAATCTGGAAATGTGATGAAGAATATGAATCCATGTGAGTATGAGGTGTTGAAATAGGAGCGGCAGGGCTGCGTCCCCGGCACCTGGCCGCCCGCATGGCTAGTTTATACCCAGAAATAATTACACGGAAACTGTATTCTTTCAAACACTGCCTGGCCCGGCTAGGTCCAGTTTCTTATTGGCTCTTACATATTGTTCTAACCCATTTCTAATATTCTGTGTAGCTCATGAGTTGGCTTACCAGAGAGGATCTTAACCTGCGTCTGTCTGGAGTGGGAGCATCATGGCGACTCACTCACTCAGCTTCTTTTTCCCAGCATTCTCCTCTGTCTACTCCGCCTACCTAATTTTCTGTCCTATGAGGGCCAAGGCAGTTTCTTTATTATTAACCAATGAAATCAACAGATAAGATACAAGACCCACCTCCATCATTTCCCCTTTTTCTGTTTAAACAAAAAAAGAAAGGCTTTAACTTTAACATAGTAAAATTACATATAACAAAACAGTTATCAAGTAAGAATTACAGTTACAATATTTATATCTATTTTATCTTTTATCATAATTAAGGAAAACTATAACTATTCATTCTTCAATTCCATCAAAGACTCCAGAAGGATATAATATTACCTATCAAACAAGAAATAAGAAAACTCTAAAAATGACAGAGACATCTCGCTGCCTGGACAGTCACCCAAAGTTCCTCTGTACCGTTGGGGCATCCATCTTCGGCCTACAGGCCCATAGTTTCCAGCAGACATTTCCACAAAGCAGGAAATTTCAAAGGCAGTCACTATCTGCTTGTCCTGAAGAATGTCTTGCAGGCTCTCTCATGAATCAGGAACCCCGAAAGATCATCTCACCTTTAGGCAAGTTCAGCAGTCCTCTATCTGCGGGTTCTCTGTGTCCAGTTTATGCAGTAGTCCAGGCAAGAGCAGTTTCTTGCCCAAATGGCTATCAAACTCCATAAGGATCCTCTTCGATGCCCATCTTCCTCTTGAAGTAGATTTGTGCTATATCATCTCCCCCTTAAAATGTAAAAGAACATTTATAAACCATATTTGGGAACATGGGCGCAGTTTTTTCTCTCCAAACTGCTTCCTGCTGAATGGGGGCGTCGTTAATTAGGTCTTTCATGGTATAACCTGTGTGCTAGTTTCATCTCAGTTGGCAGTTGAGCGAAGCAATTTTCTGAAGGAATTCACAGCAACAGTTCAGGAGGGCGTGGTCCATCATACCATATAGGAATAGAAGAAATGAACAGGGTCTCATCCTCTGTGAAAACAAAAAAAGAAACTCCTTACCAAAGTATCATGTACTTAGATCCAAATTTCAAAGTCAAGGCATCAAAATCTCTACGATGGATTAGTTCAGCAGCATTTATAAACAAATATCTTTTAGCATCTGTTGCTTCTTCAGCATTCAAACAATTCAAAGAGAGCATAATAGTATACAGTATCAAGATTCTCTGTGTATTTTCCATCTTTGTACGCTTTATTTTAACCTCTATTTCGTTTATTTTTACTTTTATATCCTCTGTATCTCTTAGACCTGGAATAACTCTGTAGACCAGGCTCTTTTTGAACTCTCAGAGACCCGCCTGTCTCTGCTTCCCAAGTGCTGGGATTAAAGGCGTATGCCACCACTGCCGGCAGGCCTCAGAGATCGTCCTGCCTCTCTGGATATTATGGGCCTGAAGGCTTGGCAAGAGCCCTCCCTTCCTTAGCCGCGGCCTGTGCCTTGTGGCAGCCTTGTAGCCTGTGCCTTGTGCGTGGAGCCAGAGTTCACGCTGGCAGCCCCAGGAAGCCACGCTTTAAAATGACGCAGCTTTTTTTCTGCTGCTATTGCTGAATCAGGAAATCTCTTTATGGCACGCCACCAACAGAGAGCAAAACTCTGTGTTAAACTCTGTTTCCCTTATTTTTAAGCCTTCTCAGGTTTTTAAATGGATATAGCCCATCACGTCTGGGCGCCATCTGTTGAAATAGGAGCGGCAAGGCTGCGTCATTTTAAAGCTAAGGAAGGGAGGGCTCGTGCCAAGCCGAACTCAAGCTGGGAAAGGAGAGGTCCTAAAAGCCAAACGTTCGGGCACGCACTGGCTTTTCTTGCTGCAAGTACAGCTCTTAGGTGGTGTGAACCAGAGCACGTGGTTGTCGGTTGCAATGAGGTCTTAAACAGAAGAGTATCAAAGGAACAACAGTAAGTAAAGACATTTAAAGGCACCTCTCTGATTTCTAGTCTCCAATTGAGATAGTGCCATAGATTAAACCAGAGAGATTGAGTAAGGATGTAGTTTGGGCTGGGAGAATTCTAAGGCACAGTGGCTGGTGCATGTTGCCTAGAGTCCTAGTGGGCAAGGTTCGTAAGGAGATGGGAACAGCGGCTCTGGCCCTGGTTAAAGCTTAGTGGTGTATGTGGGAATCTGTGAACCCAGTTCATCTGAATTCACAATTGGCATTATTATTTAAATGATAGCTACACTCCACGCATGGCCCTCTTAGCCAGAGAAAAGAGGTTTGAATAAAGTAAAAGATAGACAGTTATGATTACATAAAAATGAGAATGTTCATCTGTCAAAAGAAAGAACAAGCAAAAATGAAAAGGCATGTGTCAAACTCATGGAAATATGTGCAACAATTACAACAGACAAAAGACTGAAATCTTTTCTGTGCAAAGAAACCCTATGAATTGATTAGAGAAACAAAGGGCATGTCCAGACTGTATAGGACATGAGGCCCAGGACTAGTTTGCAGACATGGAAAAAAAAAAGACTCAGTCTCCCTGGTACTAAAGAAATGCAAATAGAAGCATTTAAACTTAGGGCAACTTTTTTTTTACTCTCTAATTAACCCTAATTCAAAAATATAAAAACTAATCTACATTACCACCAAACCAAAAATAAAATATTAGTAGCTAGTGCTGAGAAGGATGGATATCAAAATTCTTATAAGTTATTGTTGGGTGTATACATTTGAATGTTCCTTATGGAAATAAATTAGATAATGTAAAGCTAGAACATCAAACATATTTATTCCTCACTAGAGAGATATATTGCTCAGTAGCAGGATGCTTGACTAGGATGTGTGAGGTCCGGGGTTCAATCCACAGCACCACAATATTTTTTTCTTTAACCCATAAGTTACTTCCTGGGGTTTCATTGAAACAAACCTCCACCCGCATTGAGTCCCTGCTATCACCACTAAAACTTTATGCTGTGGGCCCTTCGATGAACCAGGTAGACCGTCCTTGCCTCTGTAGAGTGGGAAAGAGTTACAAGCTAATGAATTAAAACCATTAGAGAAGCAATGGGGGAAATACTAGGTGTTGTGAGAACAGTCTCAGTTGAAACACTGGGAACAGGAAGTCCACGTAGAAAAGAATGCTTCGGGGCTGTAGAGATGGCTCAGTGGTTAAGAGCATTGCTTGCTCTTCCAAAGGTCCTGAGTTCAATTCCCAGCAACCATATGGTGGCTCACAACCGTCTGTAATGGGGTCTGGTGCCCTCTTCTGGCCTGCAGACATACATACAGATAGACTATTGTATACATAATAAATAAATAAATAAATTAAAAAGGGAAAGGATAAGTAGTTTTTTTTTTTTAAAGAAAGACAAGAATGCTTCGAGGGTATCAGTGAATTCACTTGGAGGATTACTGTTGCAAAACCCATGTCAATGTCCTGTTATAAAATATGGGACATGTTAGTGACTCATTACTAAGGAAAAACCCCATAGAATTATGAAACCAGTATAACTAAAACTGTTTTCTTTTCTTTTTGTTTAAAGTAGAGGAGGAATAAGAAATTAATAGAAAAATCTGTCTTTGCTAAATGTAAGCAATAAAGAATATAGACATGAAGAAGACACACTTGGATCTTAAGAGATAGGGAAGTGATGTGTTTTTCTTATTCTGATATTCTGAGGATTTTGAATTTTATTTGCAAGCATATCAATTTGATAACACAAGTAGACATAGTTGGACTGGCAGCACACACCTTTAAAGCAAGTGCTCCAGAGGCAAAGGCAGACAAATCTCTGTGAGTTCAAGGCCAGACTAGCCTAAGTATTGATTTCTGGGCTTGCCCAGCCCCTGCCTCAAAATAAATAAACAAATAGATAGATAGATGAATAAATAAATGAGTAAATAATACCAAGTTTTTTTAGACAAAGTTTTTTTGTGCCTGTGAAAAATATACTTGTGTCTAACTTGTGCTCCCTAAAGACTGTCTGTGGTTGTTTCATTAGCCTTTCGATGCCCTGATAGCCCTTAATGAGGAGAGTAGCTTCAGTCCAGTCAGCCCTCCCACTCAAGGCCAGCGCTGCTAACTCACATTAGTCCAGCACTGGAAGCTGATTTTTCGCCTAATTGGCTAATCTATTTCTGACATTCCATGGAACTCTACACCAGCATAGCATAGAAATGTCTAGGTGATTGGCTGTTGTTTCTTCTTCACTGTAGGACTCAGGGCAACAGGAAGCTAATACATTTCCTTCTACTTGGAATTAGAAGGCTTGGTTTTGCTTGACCATGCCTCTTCAAGATTAGTGAGAACATTGGCCTTCATGGTACTTACTCTAAGTGGGCTCATGGCCCAGGTAGAAGAGCAAAGCCTCGAGATTGGTTAAGAGTTATGATTCTCAACATCTGCGAGGACTGCTATCCATTAGTGCATGGGTCTCTTTCATTCAGGAAAGAAGGGTCTACAGCTGGACAGCCTTCTTAGAGCAGTTTCACTGCCCAAGAGCTTTCTAAAGACTTTCGTGAAGGCCACTAGAACACTTTATTTCCCAGCTATTCTGGATGTCTGTAGGGCAGCTCCATATACATCTATCAAGGTGCACACTCTTTTTGTTGAACCTCCTTTGAAACTACGCTCAGTGTAGAAGTTATTTTGACAGCATAAACAATGTCATTCATGGTCAAAAAGCGAATATTGACATTCCATAACAAAAAACGAGGTATTTAGTGATTGAGTTTAGAAAGAAAGGCATGAATGGGAATTTCCCTCTTTCCATTAAAGGATAACGAATAATCCACTTAATGGTACATGTCATGTAAAACAATGCCATTGTAAGCTTAGGGAAATATTTGTCTGAATTTCAGTAAAATATTTATTGGCAAGAGAGCTTTTCTCGCTCCGCTAGGTCTTGGGCTGTGCGTATTATTCAGTTGGTCTTATTGCATCCATTTGTTATTTCTGCCATTTTGCCTTCTAGAACAGTGTTGAAGACTCTGACACATTTCAGAGCATTGCACTAAATAAATCTGTCTTGCACATTCTACTGTGCTTTTTCTGGAATATTATAAATATTCAAATATAGGAATACATGCAGATTCAAAATAAAATTCAATACATGCAAATTCTGCATAAATTTCTTACTTATAAGTTAGCAATAATTTTGAACTTGTTATCCTATGATATAAATATATCAAATGTGAGCTCATGGGAATTACCAATAAATATATTTTTCTGATTAAACTGTAGGCTTTTTTTTCACTGACAATTTAAGCTTCAATTTTGAGTTATAAGAGAATAATTTGCACTTCATTTACTCTAAATTGTCAAGAATTGCACTCTTCCACAGTGTAAATGTCTGCAACGAAGATTTCTTATTCGGTTTGATTGGTTTTTAAATTTTACTAGCAGAGATGCCCTAGTGAGCCTGAGAGAACTGGGCTGCTGCTTGTGATGGATTTAGTCCTGGTGAATCACATCCATGTACTTGTCTGTGGAACCGCAGAGCAATTGAACTGTGCGGTGTATTGATTTATATCAGATGGATTAGCCCTGTGTGCACAATCCCTCGCATTAATTGACTTTTCCCTATTGTTATTGGAATTTTTAGGGTCACAGACTGGGTTCTGTTAACTCCAGCAAACCAGGCTCATCCTCAGTATGCCGATTAAAAAGACAATCAGGAAAACCAGAAGGAGATTTATTCAGTATGGTCAGATTGTGAAGAGGAACAAATAAAAGGGGTCAGGTGATCCCCGCAGCCCATATTCAGTGTGCTGTCACTTTTAGGTTTAAATAGAGGGCAGGAGGTATGCATAATGAAGCAGTCCTAGTCAGGATGTGGGGCTGTGTGTTGCTGACACACCATTGTCACTGGTCGGGTCTGTTATGCAAGGGTGTCAGAACTGTATGAAATCTCTTCAGGCGAGGCAAGTTCCTCCTCTGGCTTGAACATTTCCCCCTTTAACCATAAACTTCCTGGGGGAAACTTTAACTCTTTGTGGTCTATTGGTTCGATACTATGATTCCGAAGGGAGAGGAACAAGGGTCTTAGAAGGTTTTCTCTCCTCCAAGGACAGTGCCAGCATTAACTGTACTAGTAAAGAGTACAAATGGTTGGTAGGGACTCAGCTCCAATTCTCATTGAGATTCTTGGGCTTTTTTTTTTAACTGCTCACAGGAGTGAACAAAGGAAGGGGATTTTTAGAAAGTCACTTGGGCATCCAGGTGTGACTGTACATGGCTGCAATTCCAGCACTGAGGAGACTGAGGCAGGAGGATTTCTGTGACTTTGAGCAGAGCATAGGTTACAAGTGAGATTGAGACCAGCCAAGGTACTACATAACAAGATCATTTGTCAAAAAAAAAAAAAAATGACGTGGATGATCAAATTACAGCTAGGCAACTGAGAGGTAGTGTACAAGGGCCTTTTTATGATGGTAGCCAACTCACCCATTAAAAACACAGGTTATCACAAGGGATAAAGGCACAAAATCCAGCTGCACTTGAAGGATTGTAATAGGTATATTATGTAGACACTAAGCAGAAGGAAACTGATGTAGGTGCACAGATATCAAATAAAATATACTTTAAAGCAGAACCACTCGTGGGTATAAAAAGACATCAGCAAAGTGCAAATTCAATTTTCAGATAATCATGTCCTTATATACATGGAAAACTTACTGGTGATAAGGAGAAATTATGAAATCTACTGATTTCTTCCAAAAGTCAACAAACAAGCAAAAATTACAGAAATGCAGAAGATTTGAGCCACACAATAAACAAGCTAATATAAAATATATGAATATGCCAGTGCACACGCGCCATATATATAGCTAATAAACACATTCCCATCAAACAGAATAATTTTTTTCTCACAGACTTCTAGAATGATTTGAAAATATTCTGTGTAATAAACCCTAAAGTAAGTATTGACAAACTTGGGTAAGGAAATAACATTCTTTAAAAAAAATTATTTCTGGGCTGGAGAGATGGCTCAGAGGTTAAGAGCACTGGCTGTTCTTCCAGAGGTTCTGAGTTCAATTCCCAGCAACCACATGGTGGCTCACCACCATCTATGAGACCTGGTGCCCTCTTCTGGTGCACAGGCATACATGCAGACATTGTATACATAATAAATAAACAATTAAAAAAATTATTTCTCATTCATTGTAAGTATGTGGGTCTATGTACACATGAGTGGAAGTGCCCAAGGAGGCCAATGGCATCAGACCCCCTGGAACTTGGCAGTCAGATCCCCAGGCAGTTGCATAATGTGGAGATGTCCGATGTAGATGCTGGGACTTGAACTCAGGTCCTCTACAAGAGCAATACATGGTCTTCTTTTTTATTTTTATTTATTTATTTTTGAACAGGTCATGTAGTCATGGCAGTTCTGGCTCAAACTCACAGAGATCTTTCTGTTTCTGCCTTCTGGGACTAAGGGTCTGTACCACCATGCCTGACTGTAATGCATTTTATTAACCTGTGAGCCATCTCCTCAGCTCCTAAGAAATACTCTTAAAGACCTTATGCAGTATTATTTAATAATTGGTTGTTGTTACCAGTCCAGCAGGCACAGGGCACGGGATTATACTTGAGTGTATTGTAAAGGATCAGTAGTAGATGGGTATTATCAAGCTTTCACAGATTATGGCAAGTTTCTTAATTTACATGCAAAAGTGAAGAACTCCAAGTCAGACCAAGTAAAGAGCTGTAGAGCACTTGCTAAGTCTAGGTGGCTTGGCTTGATTGGTTGTGAGGATCTACCACCATTTTGGAGTATATGCTTAGCCAAGTCCTGAGCAAGAAATGTTACATACGTTTTTTTTCATTTAATCTACAGGACAACCCTTTGAGATAGATATTTTGAAATCTACTTTTAGACAAAGAAACAGAGAATTGCAATCTATTATCTTCTATCTATCTGTCTGTCTGTCTGTCTATCTATCTACCTACCTACCTCTATCTATCTATCTATCTATCTATCTATCTATCTATCTATCTATCTATCTATCTATCTATCTATCTATCTAATCTATCAATTTATATCTCTATTATCTTTCTCTCTCTGTCTCTCCTGCCTAAATCTAAGCAGCCAGTCAGTATTGGAACAGTATGTAAAAATATTCACAACACCTGGTCCGCCTTCTGTGTTTCTAAGCAGAATGGAGACTTGATGTGAGTATTAAGGATATTATGACCCCATAGGTTAACTGCTTTTGAGAATACATCTTTTTAAAAGTTTAAGAAAGGGGACCAAGGAGATGGCTCTGTTGGTAAACTGCTTGCAGTAGAAGCATGAGGGTGAGTTTGATCCCCAGCACCCGGATGTGGCCCCACATGCCTGTAATTCCAGTGCCGAAGATAGATGGGAGGATCCCAAGGTTTACTGGCTGAACTGGTCAGCTCTAGTTTTAGTGAGAGACCAGGTCTCAACACATAAGATGATTAAGGAAGACATTGATTTTAGGCCTCCATATGCATGATCATACATGTGTACACTACCCTACATGTGCATACACAGAAACACCCCCCACACACACACCCTCACACATAATGTTTTTTTAATGTTGCTCTTTGAAGTAAACTCTGCTATTTATTTTTTCCTCTCTTAATTTATTTCTTTTTTCTTGATTTTTTATTGAGCTCTACATTTTTCTCTGCTCCCCTCCTGCCCCTCCCTTCCCCTTGAACCCTCCCCCAAGGTCCCCATGTTCTCAATTTACTCAGGAGATCTTGTCTTTTTCTACTTTCCATATTGATTAGATCTATGTATGTTTCTCTTAATGTCTTCATTGTTGTCTAGGTTTAAAAATCACTTGTTAGTGAGTATATGTGATAATTGTCTTTCTGGGTCTGGGTTACCTCACTCAAAATGATGTTTTCTAGCTCCATCCATTTGCATGCAAAATTCAAGATGTCATTATTTTTTTCTGTTGTGTAGTACTCCATTGTGTATATATGTACCACATTTTCCTTATCCATTCTTCAGTCGAGGGGCATTTAGGTTGTTCCCAGGTTCTGGCTTTGACAAAGAATGCTGCTATGAACATAGTTGAGCACATGTCCTTGTGGCACGATTGAGCATCCTTTGGGTATATACCAAAAAGTGGTATTACTGGGTATTGAGGAAGGTCGTTTCCTAATTTTCTGAGAAATCGCCATATGGTATTCAAAGGGGCTGTACCAGCTTGCATTCCCACCAACAATGCAGAAGTGTTCCCTTTACCCCACAATCTTTCCAGCATAAGTTGTCATCAGTGTTTTGATCTTGGCCATTCTTATAGGTGTTAGATGGAATCTCAGAGTTGTTTTGATTTGCATTTTTCCGATGGCTAAGGATGTTGAAAATTTCCTTAAGTGTCTTTCAGCCATTTTAGATTTCTTCTGTTTGAGAGTTCTCTGTTTAGGTCTGTACTCCATTTTTTATTGAATTATTTGTTCTTTTGATGACCAATTTCTTGAGTTCTTTGTATATTTTGGACATCAGTCCTCTGTCTGATGTGGGGTTAGTGAAGATCTTTTCCCATTCTGTAGGCTGTAGTTTTTTTCTTGTTGACTATGTCCTTTGCTTTACAGAAGCTTTTCAGTTTCAGGAGGTTCAATTCATTAATTGTTTCTCTCCACATTTGATGCTTTCAAGACCCATTTTTACAGAGGGTTAAAGGTTTTAAGACGTGTTGGTCATGTGAGTTTTCTTTTGTTACTCTAACAAGTAATTAAGGAAGACAACTTAAGGAAGGCTCATAGTTTGAGAGACCTCGTCTCAAGGTAAGATAACTCTATTTTAGGCCACAATGAAGGAAAGGAACAAAGTTCTATACCTTATGGCATCTGGGCAGCCAAGAGGCACACAGAGACAGGAAGAGGTCAAGGACACAGAGCACCTTCCTCGGATGGGCCCTTGTTGACATGCTTCTTCTCACGTCCCTCACCTTCCTATGAATCTTTAGAAGACATTTTTTTTCCCTTAAATATTCAAACCATGACACAGGAGAAACTTTTTCTTGTCTTTTTGTTTTTGATTTTTCGAGACAGGGTTTCTCTGTGTAACAGCCCTAGCTGACCTGGAACTCAGAGACACCCCTGCCTCTACCTTCTGAGTGCTAGGATTAATGGCCTGCATCACCACTGCCTGGAAAGGAGAAAGTTTTTTTTTTTTTTTTTAAATGAGGAGGACATAGTGACAACCACTTTTAGGCTGGGTACTCAGGAAACTGACATGAAGGAGTGTTCAAGTACAGGAGTACAGGGGCAGCCTGGGCAAATAACAAGACCCTATCTTGAATAAACAAACAAAATCAAAACTAAGAGAAAGAAGAGGTTAGAGAAATGGTTCCCTTGTTTTGTTCTTACAGAAAATGAGGTTCTTAGCTATAGTTTAATTGCTTCCTTGCATGCACTGAAAATATGCTGTGCAGTAAGTGGAAGGTTTGTAAGGAGTCAGCCCCCTCGCTTCTTCTGGAATGTTGCTGTTGCTTTAGTAGTAATATCAGTTTATCAGTTGCAGTGTCCCGACAGATCATGACTTCTCTGTAAAAGGCCATTGGTTTTTGCTACATTTGGTCTGTGTAGGTCAGTGTTTTGGAAGGAGCGTGACTAACTGTTCAGCAAGCGCAGTTCCTGTACCATGGAAGCAGAGGAGCCGGTGGAATGAAGAGACTCTCTCTCAAAACCAGAAAAGATCAATTTGAGAGCCTGTTCTTATCCTCGGGTCTTGTCATGAAGCTAATACGAATATATTTGGGTTCTGAAATAACCAAGTGGGCAAGGACAGCAAACTCTTTTGTCACCGTCCCCTCCTTTTGGAAGAGGCAGCTTCAAAAAAGTGTCATTAAGGGACATGCAAATTAGCAGAAGCCTACTAGCCTGGCAGGCATTATTAGCGTGGATGGCAAAAAAATAAAATAGGTTGAAGACATGGAAGAATGGTCATGCCATGCCTAGTATATCCCGAGGCTAGTGCAAGCTTGAGCTGGCGCCCACTTAAAGAAGACTAAGGGTTGAGTGCAAAATTAACCAACAGAGTATATTGTGGTTAGTAAACTGCTTGAACTTTTTTTTTCCTTTTGCCAAATTTTGTACGGGCAATATTTGTGACCGGTTTTGATGCAGGTATCTTCCAAGAGTGTAGCAGCCCATGCTAGTTTATTAACACATGTTGAAACGAAGCATAAGGGGCTGAATGATGTGCACCAGGACTACTTAGGAAAAATTAACCCATTAAAGACCAGAATGAGAATGTGAAGTTGAATCACTACTTTTAAAAATTTTAGTGTTGAGAGGCTGGAAAGATGGCTCAGCATTTAAGAGCACTGGCTGCTGATCACTTCCAGAGGACCTGGGTTCAATTCCCAGCACCCACATGGCAGCCTAGAACTGTCTGTGACTTCAGTTCCAGAGGATCTGACACCTTCACACCAATACACATAAAATAAAGTTAAATAAATTATTAACATTTCATTTTTTTTGGGTTTTTTTTTTTTTTGAGACAGAGTTTCTCTGTGGTTTTGGAGCCTGTCCTGGAACTAGCTCTTGTAGACCAGGCTGGTCTCGAACTCACAGAGATCCGCCTGCCTCTGCCTCCCGAGTGCTGGGATTAAAGGTGTGCGCCACCACCGCCGGGTTTAACATTTCATTTTGAATAAAATAATTAACATATATTTCACTCTCAGGTAAAGATCCATTCTTAGTATTTACCACCCGCAGTTTATTCTTTGTGATTTTGGAGGAAAGCAATATTAAAAAAAAAAAAAACAACCCCAGAAGCTTGAACAAAAAACCCCCAACCAACTAACCTTATACAGACAAGCAAGAAACAAAGGAGAAGAAGGCAGAGATGATTTTAAGATTAGTATAGGATTTTACAGTCTTTTGGCAGCTTCTGTATTTCTCACCATATGGGTGTACATGAAATCTGCATCTCTTCCTCATTTATATGTTTATGAGGTTACAAAGATAGGCACATGCACATACAAAATAACTAGGCAACTGATGTGTTTGACAATGTTTGGTGACTTAATGCTAGTTAGAGGAGGTTTAGTTTTTAAAGCCTTGCTTTCCTAGTCCAGTTGCTCCCATGGTTTTTGGTTTATGTGCTTAGGTATAGAATCCATTTAAAGTGCCAGAATTTGCACACACGCAGCCTTGAGTGAGATGTTTGTTTATTCCAAATGATTTTGAGAAATTATTAGTGAGGCGCTTAGAGACCTGGATGGCACGACAGATCCATTAGGGTGAGACTGATTCCACACTTTTGGGTTCCAGAATTTCCTCCTGTGCAGAAAGGGGTGTGATTTGATTATGTGGAAAGCTGAAGGTGTGTAGCTCAGCTAAACTACTTAATGGAGTCAGATTTGCCCAGCTCAGCTCAACGAGGGCATCTGTGTCGTGGACACCTTGTCTAATGCCGCTGTGGAAAACCGGCTCATAATTTCCCAGAGTTCAACCAAAGCTGCATAAAAGGCTGCACACAGGATCTGTATTCATGAAAGTCAGAGTTTTCTTCTTTAATTAATTTAGTTGCATTAGAATGAATGTCATGTTGTTTTGTTTTTGGGGACAGTCTCGTGTATCCTGGGCTGGCCTCAAACTCACCATGTTGCAGAAGGTGACCTTGAATTTCCTGTCCTCTTGGAGTGCTGGGATTACAGAGCTGTGCATCACCATTTACACAGTCTGGGGATCAAACTTAAGGTTTTGGGGAAGCTGTACTCTACCAACTGAGCTATATCCTGGCCCTGGTTTATCTTGTAGCCCTGCCTTATTGTCCAGAGACTGATGTGGAGGTCTTAGGTTGTGAACTTTGGCCAGGATTGGATGTTCTAAAGAATGTCACAATGGTCATGTTTCCATGCTGACAAGTAGATAACACTAAAGCCAGCTCTATTGTTTGCTGCAGTCAGACTCTAGAAAGCAGACATTTTGATTAGCAGAGACAAGGTCTCAAATACCAAAAACCAACCAACCAAACAAACAAACAAAAACCACCACGAAGCCAAACAAACAACTGAGTACCATAAGGCGCCAGGTGTGTGTATGCCCATTTTGCTTTGGTTCTTTGTTGTTTCCCGAGTTTAGCTTAGCAGACAAAGCCTAGCAAAATAAAGCTTTCCCTAAAACTTCAAGGAGTTAGAAATGTGGAGGAAGCAGTGGGAATCCCAGGTGAGAAGTTAGAGGCTATACTTGAATCTGAGGAAGAGAAATACAGTTGTTGCCATAACTATATGACAGAGTGCCCTTTAGTGCTCCCCAGTACCCCTTTCCAGATCTAGTCAGGAGCTGGCCTCACCTCCTAATGGATGCATAAACTTCAGGATCTATTCATATACCCATATCTACCTCATGGCATTTGAGAGAGGCCATGGTCTGATGCAAACTGCAGCCGCTCTCGTAGTGAGAACCTCAGAAGTTAACGTCTCTGTTGGCTTGCATTTCTCTAGGATAAATACCTACAAATGAACTTGCTGGGTCCTCTGGTAATTGCACATTGAGTTTCATACTGCCAAGTTCTTTTCCAGAATGATTGCACAGCATTTCACATTCCTAACGACTGGGACGAGTGAGCCATTTCTCCTCACACTTGTCAGACATTTTGATAGGTGTGCAGTAACATCTCATTGTGGCCTTGCTTTTCTCTTAACGGGTAAATACGTTCGGCATCCTTTCGCACGCTCGTTAACCATCTGTATGTCCTAGGTGACGGTGATGACGCGTCTGTTTATGCTATTTGTCTTTATTCTGATTGGATTGTCTTTTTTGAAAGTTTCAAGAGTTTTTCAACATTCCTTGTATTATTTCTTTTTAAATTATGCTGTTTATCAGTATTTTCTCTCAGGCCATTGCTTGCCTTTTTATCTTCATTCAATTTTTGTTGTTATAACATCATCTCTTCCTTTTGTATATCATACTTCTGAATGAATGTCAGGTCTGTAAGAATTCTTTGGCTCTATTTTCTCCCGTGACTTTTCCCTTTAAAAGTTTTGTAGTTTTCATGTTTAAAACTGCACTATTCTTTGGTGTGTTTATTTTTTGAGAATTAAGAAAAATGTTTATTTTATATATGGGTGCTTTGCCTGTATGTCTTTATGTATACCAGGCGTCTGTCCGATGCCCATGGAAGCTAGAAGAGGGTATCAGATTTCTTGAGACTGGAGTTGCAGATGGTTGTATACCATCATGTGGGTGCTGAGAATTGAACCTGGGTCCTTTGCAAGAGTAGCCAATGTGCCTAACTTACTGAGCCATTTCTTCAGCCCAATATCATAATCTTGCTTTTTCATAAAATTTTTATTCTATATTTACCCATTTAGTATACAATAAAATTACTTTGAGTATTTATCTATTGTAGCATATATAAACACTTTGCTTTTGTGACCAAATGATATTCTCTTACATATATGCACATACCACAGTGTGCTAATCCAGTCACCATCTGATTTACATTTAAGTTGTATCAAATTTTTGGTCAGAAAGTCAAAGTGCTTGTCATGCAAACCTGATGACCTAAGTTCAATCCTTGGATTAAAGGGGAAAACTGACTTCTGAATGTTTTCCTCTGAGCTCCACATTCAGGTACTGTGGCACTCTTATGCCTGTAAGTGCACACACACACACACACACACACACACCACCTAATAAGTCTAAAAAGTACACAGTGTGTGTGTGTGTGTGTCGGGGGGGAGAGAATCAAAACAATTATGAGGTTTGAGGGGTATTTGAAAGATGGTTCTCAGATCCAGGAGTACATACTGCTCTTCCAGAGGTGCCTAGTTCAGTTCCCAACACACATGTCAGGAGGCTAATACCTCCTGAAGGATAAAGTGTCTATGGCCTCCGTGAGCACCTGTACTCATGTGCACACACGTGCACACACACACACAAATACACTCACAATTACAAATAGTAATAAAAAAACATAAAATTGTGAACATTCGTGGACAAGTTTTTGTGCGCACATATCCTTGCCATGGATTGAGTGTGCGTGTACATATGCACACGCTGGCGCTGGAGTTGCATAGCTACATGAGTAGAATTGCTGAGTCACATGAGAGTCCATGTTTGATGTTTTGAGAAACTACCCAATTATTTTCTGAAGCAACTACCCTCCCATAAGCAGAATGTGAAGCTCCTCATTTTTTGAAACCTCAATATTCATCACCTGCCTTTAATTGTAAAATGCCCACAACTTACAATGTCTCATCATTGACACTTAGGAAATTCAATGCTGTGAAACCATCACCATTATCTAATTCATAGCCTCAAAGTAAACTCTTTACCATTAAGCATTCATTTCCTTCCGTTTCCCTTCTGCCGGGCTGTGGAAACCGCGAATATGCTTTCTGTCTCTATGAATTTGCCAGCTCTGAATATTTTATACAAATGCCATCACATCATATATGTCCCATTCCTGGCTGACTTTTTTCACTTAGTGTGATGTTTTCAAAATTCATCCCTACTATGCCACCTTTTATTTTTTTTAGTATAGCTGTCTTATAAGTGTGCCATAGTGACCCAATTTTGGGCTTTTTGCATAATGTTATTAGTATATATCGATTGTGAAAAATAATGAGCTTTGCTATGGCATCTCATTCTTGTATATGAAGTACTTCGGTTCTTTTAAGCTCCCATATTACTAAATTTCTCACCATTTCCGCTGTTGGTTTTCATCTTCCTGATGACTAATGATGTTGAACATCTCAGATATCCATTCAGTTAATTTCTTGGGAGAAATGCCTATTAACGTTCTTTGCCATTTTTCATTGTGCCTTTTCTTTTCAGTATTGAGTTAAATATTCCTTATGTATTCTAGGTACAAGTCCTTTATAGCAGATATGCTTTTTTAAGTATTTTCCCCCGATTTGGTAGTTGTTTTATTTTGTTGAAGTTGTCCGTTGTAAAAAAGTATTAAAAACATTTTTTAAAGTCAGGTTCTCACTCTGTAATCATTGCTGGTCTTGAATCCACAGTGGATCCTAATCTTAAGTTTATTTTTGTGTGTATTGGAAGAGATCTAGCTGTTTTTTTTAAGAGAATAAACAATAATGAATATTTTATGAGTACAGGTGTTTTGTAAGTCTGTGCACCATGTTCATGAAGTGCTTGTGGATCTTGAACAGGGAATCTCGTTTCCCAGATTAGAGTTACAGAGGGTTGTGTGCCACCAAATGGGTGCTGGGAATCAAACCTGGGTCTCCTAGAAGAGTAGCCAGTGCTCTTAACCACTGAGCTGTCTCCCTAGCCCCTAACTGTATTGTTTTCTAGGAGGCTATAAGTTGCCCCAACACAGATTTTTTTTTAAGTTACATTGCCTTAGCAATGTTCAAAATCAATTGACCAGCGGAATGAATATAGATTTGTTTCTGGGATTTTAGCCATCTAATAGGTGTGTTTATCCTAAGGTCACAGAGTCATTACTACTGCTGATGTTGCCTTGTGATTAGTTTGAAAATTAGATGACTTAACCATTTTTCTTTTGTTCTGCACATTATTTACATTATGAATTTTAGGATGAGCTGACTTGCCAGTTTCTGCAGAGAAACCAACTGAGATTTTGTTAGACATTGTATTGAACATGTGGATCATTTTTGGGTAATAGTATCCCTAATAACAATTTTAAGTCTTCTAGTCTATAAAAACCTGTTTGGTTCTCTACTCTTTCAGTGTTATTCTGGGATTTCAGATTGTAAGTTTGGCATTTAAATAATACATTTATTATTCTTTTGTTGCTGTTTCAAGTAAAATATTTTTGAGAGAGGGTCTCTATCATACACTAACCTTGACCTCTGTATGTACTCAGGATAACTTTGATCTAGTGATCCTAATGCCTACACCTCTGGAGTTAAAGGGATTGATTCATCACTATATTTAGTGGACTGAACTCAGGGCCTCATACATGGTAGGCAAACATTCTAGCAGGGGAGAATTGTTTTTCTTAATTTCATTTTTTTCATTGGTCATTGCTAGTATATAGAAAGACTTGATTTTTGAATATCCATCTTGTATGCTGCAACCCTAATGAACTCATTTGTACATTTTGAGTTTCAATCAGTAAGTGGGTATTGGATTTTGTCATTATTTTTCTCCATCTATTGAGATAATTGTGCCTTTTCCGGCCCATTCCTTTGGTATAGTGTTTTATGTTAATTAACTCTTGGGTTTTCAAACAACCTTTCATTCCATTGACTGTGCTATTGGACCAGGTCTGCTAGTGCTTGGTTGAAGCTTTCCATGTCCATCTGTGCTAGGTAGTTTTGTGTCCACTTGCCACAAGCTGGAGTCATCAGAGAAGAGGGAGTCTCAGTTGAGAGAATGTTTCCATAAGACTGGGCCCTAGAAACCCTGTAGGGCATTTTCTTATTTTTTAAATCTATTTATTTATTATGCATACAATGTTCTGTTAACATATATACACCAGAAGAGGCACCAGATCTCATTATAGATGGTTGTGAGCCACCATGTGGTTGCTGGGAATTGAATTCAGGACTTCTGGAAGAGCATCTAGTGCTCTTAACCTCTGAGTCATCTCTCCAGCCCGCATTTTCTTAATTAATAATTGGTGGTGGTGGTGTTGGGGAGAGCTCAACCCATTGTGCTCAGTGTCACACCTGGGCTGATGCCACCCCTGGGTTCTATAAGAAAGCAGGCTGAGCAAGTTAGGAGGAGCAAGCCAGTAAGTAGCACCCCTCCATGGCCTCTGCATCAGCTCCTGCCTCCAGATTCCTGCCCTGCTTGAGTTCCTATCCTAACTTCCTTTTGGTTTTTCAAAACAGAATCTCTGTGTAACATTCCAGGTTGTCCTGGAACTCAGAGATCCGCCTACCTCTGCCTTGAGTGCTGGGATTAAAGACGTGCGCCACCACTCTTTAATATTATGTAATTATACTTATTTGGCTGTATTATATTATATATGAACTTGAATCGGCTTTATTTACTTTCTACTTGATGATTTTCCTTTTTGATTATTTTATGTGTATGGGTGTTTTGCCTGCATCTATGTCTGTGAAGCATGGGATTCTCTCAGGTATGTTTATCTGCCAATGTCTTTATTACCAGTTTCATTTTGAAAGGTGCTTTTGCAGGATAAATGAATTCCAGGGAAGAAGGCTCATGGAAAGCTGGGAGCCTGCTGGAGGAAATAAGGCTAGAAAATAGGACCCAGAGTTTAGATAGATAGGGAAAATGTGGGGCTGGAGACATGGCTCAGTATTTAGGACAATTGTCTATTCCTTGACAGTATGGGGGCTCACAACCACTCCAGTTACAGAGAGCTAATGCCCTTTTCTGGCCTTTCCGAGGGCCAGGGTTCGATGTTTTGGGGGAAGGATCAGGAACCAGAGAGGTTAGGCACTAGGCTGGGGAAGGAAAAAGGAATGGGGATGAGGGCTGGAGGGGAACGTGGTAGCCTGGGGGAGAGTCAAAAGGTGAGGAAGAGGGCAGAAACAAGGGAGTTTTGGAAGAGGACAGGAGGCTCTCGGAAGGATGGAAGGAGACTTAGTTGGATGGCAGGATGGCGGGAACAGACAGGTGTAATGTGGAGGTGAGCAGGAGGCACCGCAGGAAAGAAGGTGGGAATGTGAGCAGGAGGATGAGGGCATGGCAGGAGGGTTGAGTTTGGCAGCATGCTGCTGACAAGGGCGCAGAGCACAGGGGAGGTGAAGCGAGCTGGGAGGGAGGGCAGAAGGCTCATGGAAAGATGGGCTTCAGCTGGAGGAAACAAGGCTGCAAATAGGACCACAAGTTCAGATAACCCAGCAGAGTCTGATCCTGGACATCCGGCTCAGCACTCAGGACACCGCTCCTCCAGAGGACCCTGGTTTGATTCCAGGCACCCACATGGGGTTCACACCAATTTCCAGCTATAGTCGGAGGGAATCTGATGCCTTCTTCTGGTGTCCCTGGGGTCCAGACATCCTCTTGGTGCCAGAAGATACACATAGGCAAAACACAATAATTTTTTTTCAAAATTAAAAAAAAAAAAAACGAAGAACAAATTCACATTTGGAGAGAAGGTTAGAGATCTGTTCTTATGATCTGGCTTTCTCACTGTTTCTAATCTCCAATCTACTACGAACACAGAGGCAAGGAAAGCAACTGCGTGTCTCAGACATACACTCCTTTTAAAGCAGGGCGCTCTAGAAGCCAATATTTTCTGCTTTTAATCAGTCTCTCCTGATAGAGACCTGCTTCACGAATGGTGAGCTGGAAGGAGAGGGACAGTAACTCAATGCTGTTGCCTTTCCCTGCATGCCATTATCTTTGTGCTCTAATTGGGGATATTATTGAGGAAGGCAATTCTGACTTCTTGGGGGGTCTTGTTTGGAATTTAGCCCCTGCAACAAAGTACTGAAACCAGTGAGATATTTTGGCAGGCTTGCACTCCTGGAGAGATGCAGCTGTTCTCTTGGAGCTGGAGGTTGTGGGAACGCCATCTTCTTGCCTCAGTCCATACTTTGCTTCCGCTGGTAGGGAAACGGGGAGCAGGTCAGGTCTCTAGTGCCACATGTGCTACAGATCCTGTTTCTTAGCAACATTTAGGAGACAGTTTGGGGGAATAAATTAGATCCTCTTTTTCTATACACAGTAAGCACAATTCCCAAAGATGTTAAATGGCAATTATTATTATTATTTTTGCTGCTGCTGTCTGCTTGCTTGTTTTGGTACTGTTGGGGATGGATCCCAGTGCCTTGTGCAAGGCAGGTAAGTGAGCTTCACCCCCCAGCAGTGAGAGCTGATTTGGGTTTATGGTTTGCCCAAGTGTGGATAACTCTCTGGGAAACAGGTGTGCAGAGCTCCTCGCGCTGCCATTGTGGGCGTGTGACTCATAATTGAATGGTCCTTGCTGAGCGTTTGCACTGCTTAGTTTGTCTAACCTTGACACCCTGAAAAGAGGAAGCCTCAGCTGAGAAATTGCCTTCATCACAGTGATCTGGAGGTATGTCTGTGGGGCATTAATTATTGACTTTGGGGGGGTTCAGCTCACCGTGGGTGGTGCCGCCCTTAAGCAGGTGGTCCTGAGTTGTCTAAGAAAGCCTGGTGAACCAGTGGAGGAGAGCAAGCCCGCATGAAGTAATTCTGCTTCAGTTCCTGCCTGCAGGTTCCTGCCTTGAGTTCCTGGTCTGACTTCCTTCACTGATGGACAGTGATCAGGATGTATAAGCCAACTAAGTCCTTTTCTCCTCAAACTGCTTTTGACCACAATGATAGAAAATTAACTATGTCAGTGCTTTAAAGTCTTTCCCCTTAATTACAGTGGGATTGGAATCATTTGATTTTGTTTTCTTATTCAAGTTAGTGTTCTTGTTTTTAGTTATTTTTGTTTAGCTCTAGGATACATTGTGCATTGTGTTTGGGAACTTTGGTTCCTATTTAAATCTTTTAGGAGTCTTCCCCTTATTTTTATTTAACATATAAATCTTAGACCACTATTTTGGGTCATGGTTCCATGGGGAGAATAATTCCCAGAGTCTTTTTGGTGTTAATTTGGTCTACTCGTTATTAGTAGACTATCATTGCTCTCTGCTGGTGTGGCCTGAGAATGCCAAGGGCCAGACTTCTGAGTGGTTTTGGTGGGTGAGGGATGTATTTAGATCCCTTAACCACACTTCTCTGGTTTGGTATCACAGCACCAGTGAGGAAAGTTTTGGAAACCTGGTAGCTAAAAAGTGTCTTAGACCCAGCTGCTTGTCTCTTTGTATGATTTTGCCAGTCTCCGACAGTATCTCTGGAAAATGAAAGAAATCTCAAGCAATGAGGACAAAGAGGATTCCCAGAATGGGCTATGTGATTAGAGCATCTTTTCCAGTTCTGTCTACTGTGCTGTCATCTGTGGCGGAGGGTGAATCTTGGACCCTTGTGCAAAGAGACTTTCTGGACAAGACTACTTGATGTTATTGGCTCCATTTTTGAAGTTGCACTTACTTGCCTTCTCCCATGTCTTTGGTGGGGAAAGGCAGCCATATTCTATCCCTTCAATAATAAAGATTCTGCCCAGAACAGAGCCCCCCTCATTCATTTGTTGAGTGCAGCCATCTAACTCAGGCGGTCTTGGTAGAAAGGGGAATCTGGCTCACTGGGAAACATGAGGGCTTTTCCTAGCTGCTCTCAGTTTGCCTTCTTTACAGATAGTGTCAGATCTTCATTATGGTAAAGATTCTCACTTATTCTGTAGGAGCAATTGGCTTACCTGGCCTGTTTGCTTTATTAGCAGCCTGGTTTGCTTCTCGTTGTTGGGGAGAAACAAGACACACTATCTAGTGTCTATCTAGTGTGGTTTTTCATATCTGGCTTGTCTTCTTAGCACATATGATGGTGAGTTCTGCCAACCTGACACAGTCTAATGTCACTTGGGAAGAGAGTCTCAAGGAGGGATCTCTAGATCAGATTGACCTGTGAGAATATTTCTGGAGAAAAGTCTTGATTGTTAGTGAATGTGGGAAGACCCAGCTCACTGTGTGAAGCACCATTCCCTAGGCAGGAATCCTGGATGGTGTAAGTGTAGAGAGTTTTGAGCAAAAAGTAGGCACGTACGTGTAGAAGGAGCGGTGGGCTGTGTTCCTGCCCAGCTCCTGCAAGGCTAGCTTTATACATGAAATAACAACACACAGATTGTATTCATTTAAACACTGCTTGGCACATTAGTTTCAGCCTCTTATTGGCTAATTCTCACATCTTGCTTTAACCCATATTTAGTAATCTGTGTAGCACCACGAGGTGGTGGCTTACCGGGAAAGATGGACCTGCGTCCATCTTAGAGAGGAGAGCTATGGCGTCTGCCTCACTTCCCTTTTTCCCAGCATTCTGTTCTGTCTACTCCACCCACCTATGTTCTGACCTATCAGGCCAAGCAGTTTCTTTATTAATTAACCAATGAAAGCAACACATAGAAATAAGACCCACCTACATCATGTATGCATTATTTTTTTCTTGTTTCTTGATTGTGGATTTGTCTGTTTCAGGTTCTTGTCTTGACTTTCCAACAATGATGGACTATAACCTGTATTGTGCCCTGGAATTGTAACTCAAAATAAACATAAACTCTTTATCTCCTACATTGCTCTTTTTGCTATATCACAACAATGGAAATAAAAGCAGAACATCACCTTTATTTGACCTTACTATCTCTTGAGCTGTTTCCATGCAGGGTTTCCTATTGTGTTCATCCATGATGAGAAGAGACAAATATGAACATGACATTTTTTTTTGTTCAAGCTGTAAGTTCCTAGGCACATTTTGTGTGGATATGTTTTCAATTCTCTGAAGTCAATGCCCAGGAATAAAATCTCTGAGGCATACAGAACTTGTATAATTGCATAAGAAAAGGGTAATCTGCTTAGCAAGTCACTATGCCAGTGAGAGCTCAATATTTCCTTGCTAGCATTAGCCATGCCCCTAAAATTTAGATGCTTTAATTTTTATTCCTGTTTAGTTCCGTGTAGTTTGTGATTTCTTTTGAGGCTTCTTTTGACCTGTTTGATTTAGTTGTACACCAGCAGAGACTCCTGCTGTAGTTGGGAAGAGTGGATTAGATCTTGCTGTTGGGTAAATGCTCCTCATGTCTTGTAGGTTGATGGTGCTGTGTGGTATTTGCCCACCCTTGTTAATTTTCTGTCTAGGTTTTCTATTCCCATTTGAGAAAGGGATGGGAGGTCTCCCTCTGCGTATTTGTTCATTTCCCCATCAGTTTTCACTTCGTGTTTTGTAGGTCTGTTGTTTGTTGCACTTAGAGTTGCCGTGTATCTGGCACATTCATTATGCAGTGTTCTCTTCATTTGGGGGAATTTTCTTTCTCGAAATGTACTTTATTGGATACATATACTTAGACTTGAGTTTGATCGCTTTTTACATAGTATAACCTTCTATCTTGCAGTGCTCTCTTAAGTGGTTTTAAATGTTTATGTCATATTTTCCTGCAGCCTATAATTAGTTGGAAGAATAAAGACTGATGTGTACGTTCTTTCATGTTCAGGGCTAGAATCCTAGTTCACCTATTTCTGTTTGCTTGAATGATTTAGGTTGGCTGTTTAAGCCTCTGAAGCTGTTGCACACACCTAATTTTAGCTCAATAGTCTCATGTTACCAACTCTCCTTCTCAGTACATCAAAGGATATGGTGGCCCCATTTTCTTTATTTCCAGAGATCAAATGTTTTGAAACTAAATTTAGGGGCTAGGGAAATATCCCAGGGGACAGCAATGCCAGGCGTGTGTGATGCTCTGGGTTCCATCCCTGGTACTACAAAAGTGAAATTAATTAATTAATTAGTTTAGTTTAGTTTAAAGACAGGCGTGATGTAGCTCAGGCTGGCCTTGAACTAATTATGTAGCTGAGACTGATCTTGAGCAGCTGATCCTCTGCCTTGGCCTCTCAAATGCTGAGATGACAGGCTTGCCACCACACCTTACTTGTTTATCTATCTATCTATCTATCTATCTATCTATCTATCTATCTATCTAACTATCTATCTATTGTTATTTACTTTTTTAGAAGAGTATGCAAGGGCACCCGCAGCAGTCTTCTTCATTAAATTTAAACTCCTAGTTCGAAGTAATTCATTTAGCATTTCAAAGTCAGCCCTGTGTGGGAATGACTGCAAAGCCTTTTGTTTACAGAAGGTTGTCCTTCCATCCTTTTCTGTCTGTATCCCCGCCTCCAAGGCATTATTTAGTGCTAGCTAAAGTTTACAATTGCTGTGAATGACTATGACCATCACTGTAAGAGACCAACTAGCACATAACCAGCCAGAATTGGCTTACAATTATTTTTAACTATTACATAAAGCATAACCATTGAATGCATTTGTAAGATGCCATGTGTTGTTATAGCACAGCTATACGATTTTGTCAAGTTTAAATTGCATTGAACATATATATCTCAAACACCCCCTTTTTGTGGGGAAATCATTTGAACTGCTTTCTTGTACTTTCAAAATCCATAGCACAGTATAATTATTTGCAGTCAGGCTACTGTGCAATAGCACACCAGACTTTGTTACTCCTATGTAACTATAAGGTAGTACCCATTAATCAACCACTCCTCATCCTTTCCTTCCTACTCCTTTCTCCAGAATCTTGTACTCAGCATTCTACTTCATTCTTCTGTGAGATGAAATTTTTAAGTCTCTTTTGGGTAGGCGTCTTCCTGTGCTTGGAGTATTTTAGTTAATATGATGGCCTTCACTTCTTGCTGTGTTGTTGCAGTTGATAGAATTTCAAGTTTTGGGAATGGATACTAGTTTATTGAAGGCATATAAATACTGCTCACATCGGCTTTATTCATTCATTAGTTGATGGATGCTTATGTTGATTTTGTTTCTTGGGTATTGTGAACAGTGCTGTCATGAATGTAGGAATGTGTGTGTGAGGTCTCTTCAACATACTGATTTAATTTCATTTGAATACACACGTCTTGAAACTATATGAAGAGTGTGGATAATGCATAATTTGGAAATCTCTGCTGCCTCAAATTCAGCATAAGACAGAGACAAAATCTATGTGTGAAATAAGTTGATGCTAAAACACAAGCCCAGTATCATGATGTACTTTGACTAAGAGTATTTGCCATTAACTAATTGATTCAGTATGTAAATGTCTATGTCCCAGGAAGTGTGTCATTTCCTAGAGTTACAGTGCTGGCAACTGCCATAGGCACTGACTTGGCAGACATTTTAGACTAGTGATGGGGAACAAGCAAATGGTCTTTTAAATCGAAGCTGCTGTGATGACAGAGAGACAGAGCTCTCAACCAGAAAAGACTCTACTTATTGAGGTAGCAGCTCATGTGCATTCCAATAGATGCATAGCCCAGCAAGGAGCAGAGAAATCTTTAGGAGGTAGTGGGAAGGTGTAGCAACAAGAGGAAGTGTGGCCTAGGGTGAGACGTGAGACCTCAGGAGTTGATATGTACAGATTAGGAGGGCATGTTATAATATACTTTGGACTTTATCTTGAAACCATTAAGGTTTTCTGACTCTTAAAATAGAGGTGTCAGGTTCAATTTGTGTTTCTACCAAGTTACTTTGACTTCTGTGTCAAGAAGAGAAGAGAGAAGGGCAAGAGTTCAGTGGTGGGCCCAGTTAAAAAGCTGTAGACTCATCTGGAAGTAGCTTGAGTTGGAGACGAGGCTGTGAGAAGGTGGAGAGGTGAATGGATTGAGGATGTAGGAAGATGGATAGAAGGGATGCAGCAGCTGAAACTTATAGAAGGTAAAGATAAGAATGAGGGAACAAGAAAGGTTTGCGTTTGAAGAAATCTGGAAGGAGCGCTAAAATAAATACAAGATGTGGGGCGGCCCAGCTTTCACTCATGGAATTTGAAAAGAGTGTACGGTGGCCATGTTGAAATGGCCATGTAGGGCGGAGCTCAGAACTCCTGGTAGAACCTGAACCTTCTGAGGTTCTTTACTTCAGGATCTGATTTAAAATGATCTCTGATTTTTGTGAAAAATCAATTCTAGTTCTTGTCTTTGCAAGTTGCTCAGGACAAAGCCAGAGAAACTGGACCTAAATGGCAATAGAAAGGATACGAGGAGACGTTTCTTGACCAAATGGTATGCTAACTAATGGGATGGGCTGACACAGAAACCTGCAAACTTAGCCCTGCTGCAGAGTCCCAAATGAGAGATGATTGAAGGTGTTCCAGGCAAGAGTTAGTTTTCCTTGTTTTTTGAGACAGGGTCACAAGTAGGCCAGGTTGGTTTTGCACTTACTACGTAGTCAAGGGTGACTTTGAACTCTTGGTCCTCTTGCCTGTATCTCTCAACTGCTGATATTACAGGCCTGTGTAATCATATTCAGCTTACTCAGTACTGGGGATCAGACACAGGGCTTCATCACTATAGGCAACACGTTTTCATCTAAAGTCAATTCGGCAAGCCCGCATCCCAGGTGTGAAAGCCAGGAGCACTGCAGGAACAGGTACACTTCTTGTCACAAAGTTTGTAAATCGTGAAGGAAATGCATGTATTTGTACTTTTCCTTCTACTTCTTTCTCTATATGACACTCCAGAAGCTTAAATTTTCCTGTATCGCATTTGTTCATCAGTGAGAGTGACAAGTTCGGGTGACTAATTTAACCTTGCATACATTATCAAAGTGCTACTAATGGCACTTCTTTTCTGGATCCCAGAATCAGTTCTTTAATCTTTCTAAGATTTTCAGTCTCACAGACCTGAGTTTGCGTGGTGGATTTTTTTACTTACCAATTATGAGACTTTGGGTAAATCACCATATCTAGAGCTCTGTGTGTGTCTCACTTGTATAATGGGGCTGTTACGTCATGGGGTTGCCCTAGCGCACAAATGCTGGTACAAAGTAAGTGACAGGGCTTTCTAAAGTGGGAATCTTTTGGGGGTTTCACTGTGAAATATGTCAGTGTTATTCGAAAATCTGTGAGATTGTTGCTAAGATTAGAATTCAATGCTGTGATTAGAATTCATTATTTTACACCGTTTCACATAATAATGAATTATATAATTACATGGTTGCAATGAAAATCAAAACCTGTTTCTTATTGTGGTTCTGTTTGTACCTGTACAATGGTTCTAGTTACCAAAAAGTGTGCATGTTGCCCAAACCAACCAATTTCTAACCCTTTCTCATTATTTTAGGTTCGGTTCAATTCAGCTCTGACAGTAAATCGAGTTAGTTTAGAGTTTCCCCTTAGCACAGATGAAGAACTCTGTTCGACCAGTCAGATGGCACTCTCAAATTCCAGGCTTTTACCCAAATTCTCAGATGCTTCACAGAACTCAAGAAACACTTAAACTTCCATTTTCTGGTTTACTATTTAATAAAGGATTGGATAAAGGATACAGATAAACCTTCAGCTATAAAAAAGCACACAAGCAAAAGTAAGTGTGAATGGATTCAGCCTGCCCATGTCCTCTCGTGGCTTGCCTTCTTTCCATTTCCTACACGTGCTTACCAATACGGAAAGCTAATGAAGCCCATCTTATGGCACTTTTAGTGGAAGCTTTATTAAGCATGAAAGAGTAAATCATTGGCTTTCCATGATCAACTCCAGTCTTCCAATTCCCTCTCCAGTCCCCTCTCATAGGTAGGGTTCAAAGTCCCAACTCTATATTGTATTGTTAGAATTACAAGTTGGTTCTCATCCATCCCCATTTTGAGATTATGCAATAGCCTTTACACATCATTAGCATAAAAGGGCATTCATTCACCCTCTCTTGTTCTCTCTCTCTCTCTCTCTCTCTCTCTCTCTCTCTCTCTCACACACACACACACACACACATATACATTATACTATAAATCATACTACCACACTGATAATGGGCCATTTATAATTTCATTTTCAGATTAAACATGGATTGATGAAATGGTACCCACCCAATATTTCTAAGATTGGAAACACATGTACAATTGAGCATCTTTCATGTGGACATCTGTAATCCAAAATGTGTCAAAACATGAATGGCTTTGTATACTGGTGATACCCCCCCCAACTAGAAATTTTTACACCTAATTTCAGGTAACAGGTGTCAGTGAAAAAGCAGGTCTACTGAGAATTGTACATAATTTCCTTCAGGATATTCATATAGATATACATTTATGTGTATATATGTATATGGTAAGTATTGAACAATTGGTTTTTATGTTTAAACTTCCCATCCTGCTTATGTATATGTAAATATTCTCAAATTTTTGGTCTCAAACATTTCTGATAAGAATATTCATCATGTATCTGTTGATGATTCACGCAGTTTCGGAAATGCTTATGTAAAATCTAAAATATGTCGATTGTTGTAAATTTCTAGTGTGTATGTAACGAGTTTTACATGTTATCTAGAGATCTTTATTACCTGATTTTTGTATGTTGTAGTTGAAATTTGGGATTGTAATAATTTTTTAATATGTTTCATGACGATTCTTGGCTTCTGACCTGGGCAGAATTTATTGTAAAGAGCTGAAATCCCGCTAAGGTGTCATAACGGAAGGATTTTTAGGTGGTAGTTTGTCTGCGAAGGGCTGGGCAGCCGAGGAACAACACTTTAGCAAATGATGGCTTTTTATTGGGGAGTAATTATCGCAGAGGATCTTGTTATCTTTGCAAGCTATTTCAACTAGTGTTGGATATTTGAGGGGGAAATTGTACTTCTGTAGAAAGCCAGGCTACGTAAAAGGTTTGATGAAGCTCAACAGGCATTTTCTGATGAGTGTCAGGGTTATCAATTTATATTTGACATATGGCAAGACACAGGTGGATGGCACTATCTCTTGGCAGAGTGGTACCTAAGTTCCATTCCCTGCTGAGCTAAATGGTTTTAGACAAGGCCTATAAAATGCTTTCTGTTTCAGTGTTTTTAATAGTAAAGTAGAAAGTACTATTTGCTATCACTGACCCCATGGAGTTGGTAGATTGCTAATTAGATGATGCATTGAAAGCACTTTGTGCACTGTTGAGAAATATGCTGTCTCAAATTAAGTAGAGCCTATGGTGTTATAAATAGAAACATATTGCCAAGAGATGAATCATTGATAAATCAAAGCATGCGGCCCAGATAACGGTAACATCAGTGTGAGGGAAAACAAAGAGGGGGGCTTTGCTTTGGGAGAAAGGACTCCTGGTCAGAATCAGATGAGGACCATGGCCACATGAGCCAAGTGGTGTAGGCGGAGACTGCTCATTAGTTCCTGGCTACCCAGACCCAAAATAATCACACAGAAACTATATTAATTGCAGTATTGTTTAGTCAATAGCTTAAGTGTATTTCTAGCAAGCTCTTACATCGTAAATTAACCCATTTATATTATTTTATATTTTACCATGAGGCTCGTGGTTTACCAGCAAGGTTCTGGCTGGTGGCTTGCATCTTCTTTCAATGGTGGCGAAATGGCGTCCCCCAGACTCCACCTTCTCTCTATATATATATCTCTTCTAGCCTGATTATATTCTGCCTTGCTATAGCCGAAGCAGCTTCTTTTATTAACCAATGGTAGTTATTCACAGCATACAGAGGAGAATCCCACATCCAAGTGGCTTTTGCTCATTTCTTGGGAACAAACTGAATTTTAAGGGGTAGGATAGTGAAGGCAACCAGTATCATTGTGTACCTGTTTTCAAAGAAGAACCTTTTGGTTGGGTCAACGGGATAGTTTCTATCTCCCTAATAAGTTTTAATTCACCAAATGCTCTTAATTACACTTGATATTAATGCCCATTTGCAAATAGATTTTTTAAAAAAAAGAATCCCATTCCAATCTTAATTGCTTAATATTAGCTTCCAGATAACACACTATGTTTCAAACAATGATATGTAGTTTACTGAATGTATATGAACGAGCTAAAACAGTCGTGGTCGATCAAAGGATTCTTACTATAGACGAGAGGTAGAAAACTAAGACAGATGCTGTCATAGTTGGAATGTAACTGGCCTCCATAAGCTCATAGGGAGTGCCACTATTAAGAGGTGTGGCTTTGTTGCAGGACGTGTGGTCTAGTTGGAGGAAGTGAGTCACTGCAGGGTTGGCTTTGAGGTCTCGTATGCTCAGGATACAGCCCAGTGTCACAGTCCACTTCCTGTTTCCATCTGATCAAGATGTAGGCAACTATGTCTGCCTGCTTGTCACCATGCTCCCCACCATGATGATAATGGACTAAGCCTCTGCACTGTAAGCACTGTAAGCTGCCACCTCAATTCAATGTTTTCCTTTATAAGAGTTGTAGTCATGGTGTCTCTTCACCACAATAAAAAACGCTAACTAAGACCGATGCAAAGAGAGTTACCAGGTACATAAGATACACTAACCTAAGTAACCCAGTTACAGAACCGAAGTGTTTTGGCTCAGGTCTGCAAAAGCCCTGGCACAGGGTTGCTTCCAGATGCGAAGCTGGTTCTAGGTGTTCTTGATCTACTCTAGACAGTTCAAGCAGACTGGCTCAAGCAGGGGGATCCTGTCAAGCAGAAGCACGCTGGAGTCAGTTCAGAGTCCGTTGCCTATCCTGTAATACACACTGGATGGCCTGGTGATGTCTGGGTGAGGGCTGGAGCCAGTATTAGGTGCCTCTTACTTCAGATGATCCTGATGAAAGATTTACATGATTCATTGATCTAGTAGTTAGATAAACTCACACTTGGATTTCACTCAAATGGTTTGGATGTACCCACATTACCCCTGTGTTTTTGATTTAATTGGTAAGTTCATAGGTACTATTTTATTTATGCAAATAAGTTATCAATCATGGTTTGTGAGGGAAAGATTGTCACTGTCCACTTGTAGAATCAAAATGAAAAGACATTCTTCTTCAACATTTGGACCTAAAATGAATCAGTGTGCTGCTTTACAAAGATTGATATAGCCTGAAAGCTGCTGCTTTATACAATATGTAGTTATTTAGAGCAGAGAACAGCCTCATCCCTACATCCTTTTTATATCTTTGATCTGTAAGGCAACAGAAAGAAATGATAGCTAATTGGTATCTGATGGGCCACCCAAATCACTCTAGCAAATATTCTCCTGTCTTTGGCCACACAGTTGGAAGAAGCCCAGGGGTCCAAACTAAGCCATTGATATGCTTGCTAAAACATATTGCGGGCTTTACTGAAAGCAATTGGGCATTCAAACTTAGCTTACTCATTCAGGGTCTTCTGGGTTCAACCTGAACCTGTCCAGACTTGGTCTTGGCTGGCTCTCAGCTACAGAATGAGAGCAGAAAGTTGCATGACCTTTTAGATAATGTAGCCAGTTTGTAGCCCGTGTCTCTGTCAATGTGGCGCTCAGCATTCTGTAGTATAGTTGCCTTTATTGTTTTGTTTTCCCAGATGTTAGCTCTGAAAAGCCAGGAACTTTTATAATGCCAGTCTTCCCAGTGTCTTTGTCTGTAGTGCCAATAATGGCGTGTTGAGGAAAAGAAATTATAACTTTTGAGTGCTGTAAATTTAGCCTGCCAAAAGCCAAACACAATGGTCAGTCTTTCAGTGGATGGTGATAGACCCAGTTTTCTAGAAACCTAAGTGTACTGTAAACTAGCATCTTTCAAATTGCACTATGTATGTAAATTAACTGAAGATCTTATTAAAATCTAGATTCTAATTCTGTGAGGCCTGAGATTCTGATTTTTTTCAAGTTCCCAAGTGAGGTTAATGATGTGGTTTGGAGACTGTACTTTGAGAATTAAGAGTCTAGACCCTGGGCGAGCCTTGTCTCATTTCCAAAGTGGATTCCATTGTCAAGTTCAGTTGACTTTGTCTCCTCTGTCCCAACCTGTCTGTTTCTGTAGCCTCTGTTTGAGCTGGAGGTTTCATTGTTTTCTGCATGGATTGCGGCAGTAGCCTTCGTCTAATCTAACTATATCTCTCTGCTCATTTCTGTTCTCTGTACTGCTGCCAAATGATACCCTGCAAAGATGTCTCTGGTCATACCAGTCTATTGTGGAGAGGCTTTCAAAAGAGGATAAACCAACAGTCATTCTGTTGCTAGATACTTTAATTTTGGGTGGGAACAGGGCTGTGCTAAACATCACAAGGACTGTCGAACTAATAATGTAAAGGTGTTGGTAAACCAGTCATTAGGAGCCAACCCAAGTAGCCAGGGCTACTTACAGGTTCCTGTCCCCTCTCTCTCTCCCTTTCCTCTTTTCCTCTCTACTTCCCTCCTTCCCTCCTTCCCTTCTTTCCTTCCCTCCTTCCTTCCTGGTAGTCAAAAAGCCAGGCATGCAAAATGCCAAAGCTGTTGGCCACTGGGTCTTTGGCAGATGAGATGTCTCAACTGTTTCCTTGTCCAAGTATTAGCTAGTCTGGCCTCTGTCCATCCCCAAACCCACCACTCAGGTTTTAGTTTGAATTAGGGAGAATTTTCTTGTACCTAGTACAGTACATTATTACATACTCCGCACCTGAAATACGGCTCCCCAGTCCCGTTCTCTTTCAGGTTTCTCCTGCTGTCCTTTCAGCTGGGGTCTGCTAGACAGTTAACCTGGAGATAGTCTCACTCAGGTCTAAGTGCACAGATGGCCAGTCCAGTTGTGGTGGCAGCGGAATGGCAGGTTTTAGGATTACGCTTTTCTTTCTTAACAAAGAAGCTAACCTCCCTTGTCGCAACAGGTGTACCTGGGATGGCCGGCCCTTAGGAGATGCGGGGAAGAGCAAAGCATTCTGTCCTCTTGGCAGACAGAAAAACCAGGTTGACTCCATCCCAGGAGTTCTAACTGGGTTGTCCTGACCATTGAGCAGCAGCTGCCGCTGGAGTGTGGCTGCTCTCGGGGAAGAACGATGAACCCTGTTGACCTTTGGTAGTGTTTGTTTTCTTCCCTCTTTCATTTAGTAGCTCATCATGGGGCTTGTTCTTTGTTCATCTTCCAGGCTTTTCCATATGCTGACTAATGCCTACAGCTGGCTCTCTAGAGAAAAGTGCTGGGGAGATCAATCAAATGAGACCTTAAAGGGTAAATAAGGTTTTTAAATGCGTTCGGACAGCATCTATTGAGTTCAGTGGGGGAAAAGTGCTTCCAAGGAAAGAAATTTGCCCAGTGAAATGCCTCCCAAATGGCAGCAGAGCAAATAGACCTCAGATGGTTGTTTTGTCGTCCAAGTGTCCGTTTCTGCTTAGATTTTCAATGGCTGCTTAAAACGTAAGAGCTGGGGAAATGAAGTGCATTTGACTTAAAGGAATTCTCTAATGGAAGATCAAAGTAGTAAAAAATGTACTTTCACACTCATTTTTGGATGGTTGTATGTGTGTGTAAGGGGGTTAGGGCTGGAGATTGGGAAAGGAAAGCTACGTAAAATATCCACTTTCAATACTTCTTACACACACACACACACACACACACACACACACACACCCCCATTTTCCAGCTCCTATATATCTCAACACATAAGAAATATGGAGACTACAAAATACCTCAGGAAAAATTCCAGAGGCTTTTAGAACTCAGTAGTTCTGGTCTCAGTCTTTTCAGAAATTCCAAAATGAGAAATTTTATTGTGCAAATCAATGCACTCAGAGTAGAATTTATAGGGTTTTATGGCATTGCAAATTTGAAAATTACATTTTGTCTTTTGTCCTTTGTTATGACAAAATGTGGCCATGCCTAAGGAATAGAGTAAATATACTGAATAATCCAGCCACTAGACATGGAGGAGCTATTACATAGTGGATGCTATTAGCTCTATAGAGGTCTAGTTGGCGAGTGGTCAGTCATGGAGAGTTGGCCAGAAGAGCCTATCTTCCGTTACACAGATCCTAAGAGTCATTAAAGATGCTCTGCCATTGCCAAACCAGAAAACTAATTTATTCTGTGATATATTAAAGAAAACAATCTTGGGAAGACAATTTTGTAAAAACATTGAACATGGTCCACAATCCAGTGTGAATTATCCTTTAATAATCACTATTTCTTGAAAAAAAATTGACAGCAATCCCCCTCTGTTCGAATCAAGGATTAAGGGCCGGAGCCAGTATGAGTTTGTGGGAGAGGATTAGCAGTGTGTTCTTGCCTTTAGCGTGTCTTATTCTGATGTCCTTTGTTGGTTGTATCCAAGAGAGGGGCCATTAAGAGCAGAGTGCCTGTTTGAATGCTTGTCATCAGGCTGAGGGGCTTTTGTCAGAGTAAGTCAAGTATCTTAAAAGGTTTCTCTGAAAGTTCACTAAGGCAGGTTGTTGTCCTAACTGACCGTATTTCAAGGGGGTAACAAACAGGGTTCAATCAGACTGTGTTTCTGGAAGCTTTCTGAAAGGGTGTTGAGGGGAGGTGCCTCCTGTCTTGGACATCATCGTTGCTCATGGTCCGGTGGTCACCATCGTCATCAGTCACCTAGACTTGCAGGACCAAATACCAAATCCTATTGTCTACCTGTGGTTGTCAGAAAGGCAAGCCTGGTGTGCCTCTCACGATTCATGTCGTCATCATGCCTTGGCTTAAGTGAACTTATAGGATAGTCCTGTGCCTGTACCTGGCACAGCCAGAATCGGCAGTCCACACCATCAGCAGGACTCTGAATGACTTCAAAGGGGCAGGCTTCCTTCTACACTTGCAGAAGGAATTGGTGTGTAAATAATCCTCTCTGAGTAAATGAACTGTGTCCCAAGCTGAATTCATTTAGAGGTACTGGAAGAGATCCTGGGTTTCTGGAAAACTTTCCACACAAGAGGGCTTCTGGGTGGGGGGGGGGGGTTATCAGTCATATTACAGCAAATTCACCTTTCTCATTTGCCCAGGCCTAGAGAGGCCAGGACTTCTAGATGTCTTTCCTCACTACCTCAGGCTTCCCATATAGAGAATCATATAGGAAATGGCTCCATTTAATCTTCGAGGCCTCAAAATGACAGCAGGCATGCCTTTGGACAAGTAGGTGAATGGACAGTATTCTCAATCATGCAGAGGTAGCTGTAAACTTGTGAAATATAAGATTTGTTTATTTTAGTCACAAAAGAAACATCTTCCAGAACAGCCATTCTATGGAATATGCTTAGGTAGATAGAGCCTCGCTGCTGTTTCTTCTTTTTGTTTATTTATTTTTACTTAAATTCTTTTCATTCATTGTATTTTGATCATGTTTTCCCCTTCCAACTCTTCCCAGATCCTCCCCACATCCCTATTCGCACAACTTATTCATGTTCTCTCTCTCTCTCTCTCTCTCTCTCTCTCTCTCTCTCTCTCCCTCCCTCCCTCTCTCTCTCTCATCCTTTGTCTCTCTCAAAGGAACACCCCCACCAACAAAAAGGACATAAAAACAAAGGAATAAGCAAATAGGACAAAAGATACCAAAACAAAGTCTTTTTAAAAAAACTTATTTATTCAAAAAAATTTAATTTGTCTTATACATTGAGCATACTCTTCCTCCTTTTCCTTTTCTTTTCCCTCTTGACTCCTGCTCTTCCAATTTTCTTTGTCCCCCAAGACAGTTTTACTTCTATTGTCATGTCATGCACACATACATAATTTTACATATCTATATGGAAGCATATGATATCTGTCAGAAACTGACTTAATTCACTTACTGTGATCCTCTCCAATTGTATCCATTTTCCTGAAAATTACATAACTTTCATCTTGATGGCTAAAAATCTTCCATTGTGTATTTTCTGTATTCCACTGTGTTTTCCAAAGTGCATTATCTTTATGAATTCCTCTATTCTTGAACCCCTTGGTTGGCTCCATAACTTAACGATTGTGAATAGCGCTGCAATAAGCATTGATGTGCAAGAACCTCTGTGGTATACTGGTGTGCAGTCCTTCAAGTAAATGTCCAGGGGTGGTATGACTGGGTCACATAGGTGAAGTCTCTTTTTAGGTTTTTGATCAATCTCCATACCGATTTCCATAGCATGTGGACTTAAGTTACATTCCCAGTTCATATCCTTGCCAGTGTTTGTTGTTATTTCTTTTCTTTTTTAAAGGTTTTATTTTTTTTTATTTAAAAAATACCTTGGTTTTACATACTGGCCCAGTTGCTCCTCCCTCCCCTTTCCTCATTCCCCACCTTCCCTGGGGGAGTCAACAAAGTCTGGTATACCAGTTACTTGTTTACTTAATCAATGCCATTCTGGGGTGAGCTGGAATTTCAATGTAGTTTGGATTTCCATTTTTCTAATGCCTAGTGAGGTTGAACATTTTGTTCATATATTTACTGACTATATTTCATTTGTTGAAAGCTATCTTCATTTCATGAGCCTAGTTATTGTTTGATCTATCTGATTTCTGGTCTAAATTTTATAATCCTTTGTGTCTTCTAGATACTAGTTCTCTGCCAAATGAATAGTTTGCAAAGATTTTTCTCCTGTTCTGTACACTGTCTCTTCTCTTGCTGAAGTGGTTCTTTTGCAATACAGAAGCTTTTAAAATTCATAAGCTCCCATTTATCTATTGTTCATTATTTGTTATTATTATTAACAATAGGAGTCCTAGTAAGAAAATGCTTTTCAGTGTCCACATTTTGAAGTGTATACTCCATAGTCATTTTCAGAGTACTGGTTCTTGTTCATATAAAATATTTTATTTAGTGTTGAATTTGGGCGGTGTGAGAGATAGGGCACCTTATTTCTTCTGCAAGTATATATCCAGTTTTTCCTGTACTATTTGTCGAAGAAGCTGTCTTTTCTCTAATATGTATTTTTGTCATTTTTGTCAAAATCAAGTGGCTTTATATGTGAATTTGTTTGTGGTTCATTGATTCTGTTCCATTGATCTATGTGTCTGTCTTTATGCCAGTATTATGCTGTTTTTGTTTCTATGGCTATGTAGTATAATTTGAATTTGCTGTGGTAATGCCTCTAGAAATGGTTTTTTTTTTTTTAGAATAAAACCTTGCTGCTACTTCTGACAGTCACTCATCATATTTAAGTTGTAGAATGGCAAATTTATTATGCCTCTTACAAATCTTCTAATCCAGTAATTTCTATATCATCTTCCTGGACCCCAGCTGTTTCTAGAAGGGACACCAATATCGAGAAAACTCCAAGGCATATATTGTTGATGGATGCTAAGATGTCATGGACTGTTGTTTGCAACATTAATATGGGCACTACATATGTAAAATATCGAAAGAAAATGTCCAGCCACTCTAAAACATGTCATTACTTTAGGTGTGAACTATATACAGATATAGTTCATCATCAAATTAATAAAATCTCATGCTTTTCTGTTAAACAATGAAAATTTGTAACAAGGCAAATGATCTTTTTAAATTTTTGATTTGCTCTGAATGTTAAACTCATGATTATAATTTCAGGTGGCAAAATATTTGTACACCTTTGAAAGTGTAAAATGGGCCAAACCTCCTATAAAAACCAGCAGGAAGGTCATATGAGTAGTTATCAGTAAGACTGGGACAAGTCCTCTGAGCTGCCACCTCACTTTCCTATAAGTGTCATTACACCTTTTGTAGAAAGCCCTATGGCCACCACAATTTTCCTTTGTCATTATTTCTTTGTGTATAAGAATAAAAAGCCCATCTTATTATCAGTTTCTTTCATGACTTGAATGTGTCTTCTGAAGTTCCTGTCTTAGAAACCTAGTTCATGCTCCTGAAGGAGTGGGTCAGTTGTCTCAGGCGTGGTTTCTGGTAAGGGAACACATTTGGCCTCCTTCTCTGTCACCCTCATGTGATGGCTTCCATCATGTTACAACACAGCAAGAGACTTCTTTCCAGATGTACCCCTTCTATCTTAGATTTTTAAACTTCTTTGACTATGAGCCAAATAGATTCATGTTCATTACAAATAACTAGGTTGGTGGCATTCTATTTTTCTTGTTTGTTTTTTTGTTCTTGAGTTCTCAGTAGTCCTCATTGTCCGCTATGTTCAGAGAGACCGGTTTTGTTGAAATAAGAGCAGTGGGGCTGCGTCCCCAGCACCCTGGCCGCTTGGCTAGCTTATGCCCGAAATAACAACACACAAACTATATTCATTTAAAGACCGCTTGGCCCATTTCTATCTAGCCTCTTCTCGGCTAACTCTCGCACCTGGACTAGCCCATTTCTAGTAATGTGTGTAAGCACCCCAAGGTGCTCTTACCAGGAAGATTCTAACCTACATCCATCCTGGGTCGGAGCTTCATCAAGTGTGCCTCATAGAGCAGAGCTATTGGGAGAGTGGAGCATGGCGTCTCTGCTCCAGAGAGCAGAGCTGTCGAGTCTCTCTGGAAGCAGAGCAGAGTCTGACTTCACTTCCTCTTTTTCCTGTTTACTCCTCCCACCTATCTTTTAACCTATCAGGGCCAGCCAAGCAGTTTCTTTATTGCTCAACCAATGAAATCAACAGATTGATATGACACTCCCACATCACTTCCCCTTTTTCTGTTTAAACAAAAAAAA
>NW_026068075.1:1885608-1887672 GCF_014885135.2 Alexandromys fortis
TATTTGGTTTAGTTCTGTCTTATTTAGACAAAAGGGGGAGATGTAGGGATAAGTCCCACCCCTTAGGGGGCGTGTTCGCCTCAGGCTAACGTTTGCCTATAAATTTGGCGAGCGTGCTCCCAGCACTCGCTTCTGCTTTCCTGGTCTCCGCAGGAACGGTGGTTCTGTAAGTCTATTCCTCCATTAAAGCTGTCTATATTTTGACAATCCGTCTGCATTCGCTTACGCTGTTACACGGTTTTACCCCAGGCTTTTTCAGACCCAGGTCAGGTGGCCTTGGTGAGTTCCCGGTAGAACATCCCACATTGGAGTACCAGACTGAAATCTTAAGGTCCAAATCAGGATCAAAAGGAGAGAGAGCACGAGCAAGGAACTCAGGACCGCGAGGGGTGCACCCACACACTGATCATTTTTTTTTAAGCTCCACAGAAATGTTTGTAAGTGTTAGTACTTAAAAATGCCATATTAGAAAAGAAGAAAAAGTCTTGCCCATTTGTCTGGTGCATGTTGTGAGTAGGGGTGGTGCCCGGTGTGCATGGAGAGCACAAGCCCTGCTCACGGGCATTTCAGACATCCATGGAAGGCTCAGAGAGAAAGGTTTGGGTCATATCAAGACACTGAACCTCCTTGGCTTCACTGTGTGCTTCAGATCAGGGCCATAGTGCTGGTGAGTCAGATATCCACAACGTGGCTCCCTCACTCCTTTGAGTCTCCCACTAATGGATGAATAGAAAGTTTCCATCATTAGAGGTGTCAAGCCACATGTTACCAAGTGTGGGTAAGTGAGGCAGGCAAGCTACAATCTTAAGAGCACAATCCTACAATCACATTAAGGATGTTTCAAGACAGTATCAAACTATGCAGCCGTTGTTGGTATGGAATTGCAGTGTAGGCCAGCTTGACTTCCTACTTTTTGTACTAGGTAACAGGTGTGAGCCTCTATGGCCCCTCACAAGTTCAGGATTCAAAGTAACCCTTGGTGGTTGGGATACAATATTCCTGGCTATGAGTTCCCATAGAACACAGAAAAGCTCCAGAGCCAGAGAAGTTACATATTTGGTGATTGTCAGAGGTGGATCCCTCTCTGCCAGCTCAATGAGTGTATTATAAGGGGGTGGCAATTGTATGTAGATTCCATAACTCCCTGGTCAATTTAAGTATTTTATGTGGGTTGTTAAAGTGATGATATCATACAAAAAGTACTGTCGGGGAAGCAAACACTTGCAACATGAGGATTCCTTAGTCATTCTCACCCATCTTTGGGAGAGCAGAATAGGATGCACGTAAAGATTTTATCATTGAAGCAAAATGTGCACATGTCATCCAAGATGATTCGTCAATGGGTTTTATTTAATAACTCAATAGAATAGTAATAATTCCATGACAACCTAGTAAGCTCAAATTTATAAAAATAAATGAAAAACCGGCATTTAAGAACAGGCAGTTTGCAGCCTCAATGAGGGGAAAGGCAGACAATGATGATAACTAATTGAGCTTCCATATGTAAGACGGTGTACATGATGTCTGATTTAGTGGAAGTTTAAAAATGTTTTTGTTTTTTGGGAATTTCACAAGATATTTTGATCTTATTCTTTTAGCTTTCCCAGCTTCTCTTGCACTCTCCCTCCCTATCCAACTTCATTTCTTTCTCTTAAAAACAATAGCAATGATGACAACCAAAAAGCACATGTGCGCAAGCAAACACACACACACAATATGGAGTTAAATTTGTGTTGACTAACTTCTCCTGAGCATGAAGCCTGCCATAGAGTGTGGTTGATTTACCCAACCAGTGTCACTCCATTAGAATACAGTGATATAAAGGGATAAAGGAGAAATGAGAACAGAAATATTAAATGTGGTAGGGGGGAGAAGGAAGGGGAGGGGAGGAAATATGGAGGGGGATAGCTAACAATTGCTTGAATTCCTTTTTTGTCCAAGACAGAGTCTTTCCATGTAGCTCTGGTTATCCTTGAATTCCTTATATAGACCAGGCTGGCTTAGGGCTCCCTGAGATCCTCTTACTTCTGATTCTCAAGTGCTTAGATTGAAGGCATGCACCAC
>NW_026068075.1:1888524-1922783 GCF_014885135.2 Alexandromys fortis
AAGAGCAATCAGGGTTCCCTGCCCTGTGGGAAGTCCAAGGACCACCCACCTCCATCCAGGTCTAGTAAGGTGAGCATCCAAACTGCCTAGGCTCCCACAAAACCAATAGGTGCAGTAGGATCAAAAACCCATTGCCATTGTTCCTGGGGTCTCAGTAGTCCTCATTGTCCACTATGTTCAGCGAGACCGGTTTTAACAACCATCTGCTTGAATTTTTTAATGATTGCTATCTTTCAGAATCTCAGTTCAGGGACTACGAAGGTATTTTGATTGCTATAGTCTTAGATAATCCCCCCACCCAAAAAAAATTCTACCATAGACCAGGGCTCATAAATACTGATTGATAAACTAGAAAGGACTACTTAGGAAGATGCTTCTTAAGGATGATATAGATTGATAATTCACATGGAGATGCAGGCACATAGGCAATGGGAAAAGCAAAATAGAGACCAGTCTGATGCCATAAGCTAGGGGTTTCCAGAATGAACCAATTGAGGGGAAATTTGTATCAAAGTAGATGAGCAAAAGATAAACTTTCTTTTAAAGAACATTCCAAAAGAAATTATAGTATACTCTTAGGGATGTAAATTCTGGGTCTTAGGCCCCAGATGTTCTAAGCTATTTAGTGGTCATAAAATAGATGCCATTTCAGCCCCTTATATGAGGTATCAGGGCCTGTGTTTATGATGCCATGGGTTATGTGGAATCTGGGGGAAAGAGCTTCAAGTGGCTGCTCATTGTTCATAACCAGAGACCCATGCAGGATGCAGAGATGTAGAAATCAGGCCAAAGTATCAGAACTGGGAAAGCCTGTAGGTCTCATTGAATCCAGCCCCTTAATGAACGTATGAGGAAACTGAGGTTCTATGCAAGTTGTCTTGTGTTGTTTCAGATTGATTGCAGAATAAAGTATAGGCCACCTGTCAATCTACTGTTTGTCTCCATTTATATTTAGTATGATTTTGTTATGGACAGTACTGAAATCAGGGTCATGAGATTCCGAACTAAGTGGCTTGTATGAGGTTTGGCTGGCCGTGGGAGCCAGGGTCTGTCTGGCTCTAGTCTGTGGACATAACTATTGGAGCACGTGACCACGTGGGAGGTGAAGGGAACTTAAAGGGATTTCAGGAAAGGCCACTGTAAGGAAGTTGTGTTAAGCTGAAGTCCATGGACTCTTGGGGAAGAAGGAACTCTTGGAGATGGAAGGAGTCAGCTTGGGAGTTGCACAAGCCCTGAGGTGAATTTGCCCTGGGGACTCTTGCTAGGGTCATTCTTTGACAGGCCTACTGCAGTTTGGTACTTTCGATGCACAAGTGCTCCATTGTTGGTGGCCCTAACTTGAGAGTTTACACCAGAGGCTCACGTCATGACAGTTTTCTTAAAGCTTGTCTATCCGCCGAGTTTTCAGTAAGAGCAGGATGAGTCAGAATGCTACAAGTGTGGGCGTACTGGAAAAGGAATGAGTTAGCAAAGGCCTTGCAGACCCAGATTACAGGTGGAGTATTGACAAATAGTTCTCTAAGGTTTTCAGGGTACATCACGCTACACAGATTCCTAGAAGCATTTTCCTATGACGTCAGAAGCCTGTTTTTGCAGAGGCACAGAGATCAAAAGCAAAGAACTCCTGGTTGCAAGAAACCTAAAACCATCCTCGTCTTTGTTAGGTCCAGGAACAAAGGCATCGAAGGCCAGGCTTTGACTCCTGCCCTGGAACTGTGTTGCTTTTGATTCTTCTCATTTACCTTTCTTTTTAATATGTGATATACATAAAATCTTTAGTTTAAAAAAAAAAAAAAAACATCAAAATTGTGGTTTCATCGAAAGGATCCATAAGGCATTTAGGTCATCTCCGTTCTACATCGGATTGCTCACCTCGCTGTTCTCTGGTAGTGATTAAAGAAAAGCACACTCATTGCAAGACTGGGCATAAGTTGCCTTGCACATTATCCACTAAGAAAAAGTAATGGCTTCAATATCTTGGCTCTGATTTCTCCTTTTTCCCTCCTTGGTGATCATGCCTTTCAAGATTTTGTTGTTCGCTGTCCTTCAGTGTCAGTCACTCACAACTGGTGGAAAAGAACTGGATATGAGGTTGTTTGGTCTAGTCAAAGACGTAGAAAGCACTTTACTAAAATAAGATTCTTGTATTTATTTAGTTCTGTCTTTTTTTTTTCTAATTGAAATTCTAAGAACTGTTGCCAATATCCTAAAGTCCTAGCAAGCCATTTCTACAAGAGTTGGAAAGAAGAGAACAAAACTCACTTATTGTCATTTAGTTTAGGGCCAAATTTGAGGGCTTTCAAGGTCCCAGTATGGCGAATGGCGGAGTGGATGTGAATGAATGTATTGTGAAATCATGTTCATGTCATCCTCTGTCCAGTGGAGAATGGAGTTTGGGTGGGATGGATGGAAGTGTCTGATGCCTGCATTTATTACCACCCGTGTAGCTATTGCAGTGATGAGCACTCTTGGTGGTAGTGCAGGATGATGTATGAAATGCTGCCTCCCTAAGGACCTTGATACAGGGCAGAGGTGATTACAAGAAATCATTGCTGCTGCTATAATGTTCCGTATACCAAGATTAAACCACTAGATGAAGTAATGTGCTTTTTTTTTTTTTTTGAAAAGCAGCTGGAAGGAAACCAGGATAATACTGCCAAGTAAAATATAATGCTCCAGGGGACAAAAAGAAGATACTGTAAACTTAAAAACATTACAAAACTGACCATCTGTGTTATATATTATACCACAGCTTTTCAATTTGTTATGGTTTGAAGAATGACTTCATAACGTGTGCCACTTCTCCCTACCTTCCTTAGGCCCAGAAAAAATATTCTACTTTTGTAAGTGCACTTAACCAGTTTTTTTCTTTATTTCAGTGTTTTTTTTTTTTAAGTTAAAACCAGCAGTCCTTAATTAAGGCATTCTGCTTGTTTCTTTGCATTGAGCCCTACCACATAGTAGTCTCATTACTAAGTTAGCATCAGCACCAGTGTGTAGCCACCCACCATGCGATGAATCAAATCAGTGCAGAGGTGACAGCTGAAAACATCTTTCTGCCAGAACTCGGGAATCAAAAGCCTCTTCCACTTATTTTTGGGAAACTCCGAGGCATTAAAATCTTAAGCTTTCCATGTTTTGAAAGAACTGAGCAGTAGCCCTGTTTCCTTTTTTTTTTTAAGTTTTTTTTTCCTGCTAGAGATGGAGACCAGAGCTATTTATGCATTGTGTTATGTTGTGTTTGACAACCAAGTTCCCACCCCAGCTCTAGTTGCTCCATCTTGATAATACCTTAAATGTATTTTACTTAATTAGAATAGAATTGTCTCAAGCAGAAAATCACACTTATATGTTAGCTAGGATGTAACACCTTATAACTAACTATCCACTGTCTCTAAGCAAAAAAGACAGCTCTGTGCTTTCTTGGGATTTCTATGGGGCTGGCTTTGAAACACTTGTAATTTAGGAACTAGTCTTCAGCCCAGGCTCTTTGATAGGTTTGTAGAACTCTGAAACTTTGCTAGTTCTCCTTTTTGAAAAGCACAACTTTTTGGAACAGAATTTACATTACTATATAGTTTACACATTAAAAGGGAAAATTGCATTTTAGAGGGTATATTCACAAGGTTGTGAATCAAAAAAATAAGATTTTTATTACTCCCTGGAGAATTCCCACAAGTCCTTAGCCTTTATAAGCAGCCTTTCCATTCTTCAAAGCCCTAGGCAACTACTAAACTGCTTTCTGTCCATTTGTTTGTTCTCTACATTGAACATAAATGGACTCATAGCATACACAATCTTTTATTACTGGCTTCTAGTTCATCTGTGTTGTAGGATCTCTTAGTGCTTCATTCAAATTTGTTACTGAATGACATTCCATTCTGTAGACATGCCACAGTTTATTTATCCATACAGTAGCTAATGAGCATTTAGGTTGTTCCTGTTTTTTGAGTTGTGCATAATACTGCACTAGACATTTGTGAATAGCCCTTGTAAAGACACAAAGTTTAGTTTATAGTAGAGTTGTTGGGTCATATGGAGTCTCAATGCTTCAACCTTTGAGGAAGCATTTTACACTCCTATCAGCCATATATAGGTACCCAGTATTTCTATATCCTTGTCTGTACTGGGTAATATCAATCTAATTATTTTCATCCCAACCACTCTAATGGTTATGTACTGATATTATATATCTATCTGAGATTATAATTTGTGTTTTCTGTTGACTACTTATGTTAATCATCTATTTATCGGACTGCTAGTCATTTGTATGTTTTCTTTGGGGGAAATATTTGCTTAAGTTCTTTGCCTACCAAAAATTGTACCCCTGTCTTTTTAGTTAATGAGTTGTAATTATCCTTGATATATTCTAGATTGGTGTAAGAGGTCCTTCTGTATTTGTGTTGCTTTCATTGGTTAATACAGAAACTGCTTTGGGCCTGGTGATAGGGCAGAACTTAGGTAGGCAGAGAGACAACTGAATTCTGGGAGAAAGAAAGCAGAGTGAGAGAAGCACCATGGAGCTGCCAGAGTCAGACATGCTAAATCTTTCCTGGTAAGCCACAACCTCGTGGTGATATACAGATTAACAGAAATGGGTCAAATTAAGATGCGAGAGTTAGCTAATAAGAGGCTAGAGATAATGGGCCAGGCAGTGCTTAAATGAATACAGTTTCTGTGTGATTATTTCGGGTGTAAGTTAGTGGGGCGGCTGGGACAACAAGCAGCCCCCTTGTTCCTGTTACACTAGATGTGTTTGCACAAGCTGAAGAATTTGTAAAAATGTTCTATCATTCTGTAAGTTAGCTCTCCACTTCTACCCCTGCAGTGCTGGGGATTGAACCTGGGGCCTCACTCTATCCCTGAGCTGTAGTCTCAGTCTTCTCTTTCACTTTCTTGGTGGTGTTCTTTGAAACCCCAAAGGTTTACATTTTGATGTACAATTTCTTTATTCATTGTTCTTTTGTTATTTGTTGGTTACATAGCTAAGAAGTCATTGCAAGTCATAAAGATTTAGAGCTATGTCTTTTAAGACGTGTATAGTTTTGGGTCTTCACTTATTTGTGTGTGATCTTTCAAGTTAAATTTTGCATATGATATGAATTTCATTACTGCAGAGGCAACTATAGAAAATTAATGGGTTATTGTTACTATCTAAATTTACAAATCTTACAAGCCCATAGTTGAATGTTTTGTCCCTCACTTAAAGTACTTTTTGGAGCGGAAGTAGAAACTATTGGAAATGGGGCCACACCAGAAGAAGTAGGTCACTGAGGTGCATCCCTAGAACCTCTATACTGCCTTCATCCTTTCTGTTCCTTCCATTCTGCTTCCTGGCTTTGACAAGGCAACAGCTTCTGTCACTTGTTTCTGCCACGGTGATACCCTTCTCCACTGTAGAAACAACTGAGCAGGATGAGTGTGGACTGAAATCTTTGAGACGAGTCAAAACGTGTCCTTCCTTTCTTGTTATTCATATCAGATATCTTGTCATGGTGATGAAAAGAAGCAATAATGCACAGAAAATTGCTCTCAGAAAAGTGGGGTTGTTGCTGTGACTATTTGACAGTGTGATTCAGAAGTGTTTGGAACTGCTTTTGTGGGAGGGATTAGGACAAGCTGCAAAAGCAGGCTAGCCACAGCCTAGGGTGCTATAAGCAGAGTCTAACGGATCCTTCTAGTGGACGCTCAACAGATCAGTATGCCTATAGGAATGAAAGGAATGTAGACAGAAAAGACTGCTCGGGTGTTTTCAAATGACAGCAAGGACCTATTGAGAACTGCATCATTTGTATTACATCCTGGCCAAGAAATTCTCCCGATTTTGTCTATGTCTATGTCCCTGGGGGGGGGTCTACTGGAAACTGACGTAATTTTTTTATTTGTGTTTACTATTATTATTACTGTTATTTCTCTCTCTGTGTGTACGTGTGTGTATGTGTGTATATACTTGATATAAGACATGTGTTTCACAGAACATTTGTGAAGATCTCAGGACAACTTTGGGGGAGTTGGTTCTCTCCTTCCAACTTTGTGGGGATCAAATTCTAATTGTTAGGCTTGTAAGGCAACTGGCTCTACCCACTGAACAATTTAGCTGACTTAAGAAGTTGAGTTTATAGATGGTGGATTATTTATTCAGGCTGTGGTATGAATTTTTGCTGCCTGATTTTTTCCCTTGTTTATGGTGAGAATCAGAAGCAAAGGAGGAACAGAAAGATTTGAAAAGCTTTCAGTTTGGTCCAAAAAAAAAAAGTTTATGCAAACTTGGGTCAGTGATAATATGGTTGCTTGTGTATTGTATTCCAGGAAAATAAGAACAATGATTTGAAGGCATTTGAGGAGTTGGCTTTTTTTTGGGGGGGGGGGAGTGAAGAGATCTTTAAGGTATTTTGCTCCCATCTGACCACATAAGAAAGCATCTCTCCAGGTTTCCCATCTAGACACAGTGAATCCATGATTTAAAGGATTCCAGCTCTAAGTTAGCTGGCAGCAGGTCTTTATATCATCTATATGACAATATTTTACAAGCATGCAGGAAGCAAAGTGTTATAGAGTAACACCAGAAATTAGATAAGAGACTGTCAGAGGAATGGGAAAGATCTTAATGGAGTTTGAGAAGGACAGAATGTTGTCCATGTAACATGAGAGCAGGAGGGATGTTATCCAGTAGGCACAGACAAGAGGAGGATGGGGGGAGTAGGGTTGGGCATTCGGGAAAAGCAGGTGAATAAGAATAAAGTATGGCATGTGTATACGAAAGTACCATAACGGAACTCATTGCTTTGTATGCTAACTTAAAATAAATTCAGACAAAAGAGGTATGAGGTCATGGAGGTCTCCACCTAGATTTCAAAGGAAGTCCTAAGAGTCTAGCCAATGTGACAAGGTTAGAGTCCCTGCTTGTGAACCTTGCAAGGACAGTACATGTGTGGAAGAAACCTAAGCTGCAGTAGAGACTTATGGAAGTCAAAGATGGCAAGAACAGAGAACATCTGGTGTAGCAAAGCCAAATGCAGTGAGCACATTATTAAAAGGGAAGTGTAAATCAAACTCCCCCCAAATATAAAATATGATTCTACTGATAGAAAGCGGATGAATGTGAGAGCAAGAGATACGCGGGAACAAGAGAGAGACAAGAGCCTTCACTATATCATCACATCTGAACTGATGTCCAACTATGTTTCTTCTAGTTTGTTTGTTAAGAGGAAATCATGGCTCCTGTCCTACATTTAAAGAAAGACAACACACAGGAATGAGTACCAGAGCTATGGACCATTGGAAGCCAGCTCCTACCACCTCTCTCTAACTTTTAACATTCTGCCTTGAATTACTATAGCATTTTACCCAAGGTCTGAAAAGCATGTAACAGTTTATCTTAATTTTCTTCCTCTCAGCATTTTTACTATTTTCACCATATTCTACACATGTTATATAGCACATAGTACAGCACATTTAAATTGCTAGCTATATTTTAAATAATTAAAAAGACCCAAACCCAGATATTTAATAGTTATTCATCTAACTGTCAATTATCACGTGATTTGTTCCTTCTTTTGTATCCCTGCTAGTCCCCTTTTCTTCTACTAAGGTTACTTTATTTTTCTTTAAATTGTGGTCTTCTGGATGTGAATTTTCCTTTAAAGACAGGAAAAGAAATGAGTGAAGATTGAAACGAGAGCTATTACTAATATGAACATTTAGCAACTTCCAAAACCCAATAAAATTTTTCTGCATAAACAGTAAATGACTGAAGAAAAGTTTGACTTAAGTGAATTCCCACAGAATATTACTGATTTCACTTAATTTTGGAAGACTACAATGATAAAGCATCCTCCATCTATGCCAGCAGTTCATACCCATTCCTGTATAGCTAGGATGGCCTTCATGGCCTCTGATGGAAAGTATCATGTCACTCTTTGTTCCTCTCAATGAACTTGCTTATTTTTACTTATACTTATTTGGATTGGAATGTTCTATAGTATGTTTCTCTCTCTTTTTTTCTTAATGTGTAGGGCCTGTTAATATTCTTAAAGTTGTGCATTTACAGTTTTTTTTTTTTAGAAAATATTCAGAATTTACTCCTTAGTTTTCATATCTTTGAGAATTTTCATTATAACATTTGATATTTTGTCACACATGTTTGTGTGTGTGTGTGTGTGTGGGAGAGAGAGAGAGAGAGAGAGAGAGAGAGAGAGAGAGAGAGAGAGAGAGAGAGAGAGAGAGAGAGAATATGCATGTGTATTTGGAGACAAGAAGTCAATAGTGGGCATCTTTCTTTATCATTCTCTCCCTCAGTCTTGAGAGGTTCTCTCCCTGAACCCGGATCTCACACATTCAGGTAGTCAGTGGGCTCTGAGGATCTATTTCTCTTGCCTTCCCCATAGTGCTGTGGTTCCAGATGCATGCTATTGCGCCTTGCTTTTATGCAGGTGCTATGGGTCTGAGTTCAGAACTTCATGCTGGTCTGGCAGTCACTTTACCCATGGAGCCATCTTTTAAACTCAGCATTTCTTCCTATTGAAGCTTAATTTTATGCTTTGTTAGGGTCTTTAACCTGGGGCTACTTCTTTCTATTCCCGAGACAATACACTTTTGAGGACTCTATTTAATGTCTCCAGAAAGACATGAATTACTCCTGTTCCTTGTTCACTTCATATGGATTGATTCTCTTTCTGTTTTTTTTTTTTAGTAGCAATTCTTCCCTTGATCTTGAAATCTATGTAGATCAGTGTGCCTTCCTGACAACATGAAGGAATTTACCTAAATATCCCTAATTTCTCTTCTGTATAGTTCTGTTCTCTGTGGTACCATTTCCTCACAGTAATTTTTAAAATCTGTTTGGCGTCTCCATACATTAATGTTTGGGGTTCATTTAGATTACCTCTCTTTGTACTGTAGCATGGAAACCCTCGATGGGCAGTGTGGGCTGTTTTATGGTGCCTAACTTTTTCCCTCTTCTCTCAAAGGGTACATTTTTGTGTTGGCTGTTATTGGTGATATGAAAACCACATTTTTATAATATATTGTACAGTTTTATAGCTCTTATTCCGTTTACTCCGTTGTGATAGATGAGGAATTTGTGGGCACGTATTTAGTGTGTGAGTGAATTTACAGTTTTGCTTTTCAAGTGCTAATATCTTTGACTTTTTAGTATTATTAGTATGCACAGTAGCCTCTCTCTCTCTCAATATACATATATATGTTTCCTAGATTAATGTACATGTCATTTCTCTTAGTATTTAGTATAGGAGTAGTATTCCTAATTCAGAAGTCTGAACTCCAACAGGTTGTGAAATCTGACATTTTGAGTTATAAACAATGACCAAAAAGTTTCAGACTTGGGGAACGTTTTGGATTTCAGAAATTTTCATTAGGGATGTTCTCCTGGTAAAGTCTATGTAACTCATAAGAAATCTGACCACCACCAACCAATTTGAAATAGTTCTGGCCCTGAACAATGTGGATGCAGAACTCTCAACCTGTAGACATGTGGCATATTTGCTTTGGTACTTTAAACCTCTCCCATTGTTTACGGCCCAGCACATTTATACTTATATTAGAGTTTGATTATAATTCCCAATCATGAAATATTATTTGAGCTTTGAATTTGTCGCATTGTAGGGCTGGAGAGATGGCTCAGTGATGAAGAGCATTGCCTGCTCTTCCAAAGGTCCTGAGTTCAATTCCCAGCAACCACATGGTGCCTCACAACCATCTGAAATCAGATCTGATGCCCTCTTCTGGCCTGCAGGCAGACACACAGGCAGAATATTGTATACATAATAAATAACTAAATATAACAAAAAAGAATTTGTTGCATTGCTCTCTTTTTATAAGGCAATAAATCTTAATGTCACTTAATGTTTTTTCTTAATTTATGTAGGGATTTTCCAGATGATAGCATTAGAATGATGATTTGTAGAAGCAAAATATATGCCTGAAGTGTATAAATAGTTTTTCTCATCAAGGTCCATTGACTGAAAGTATATGGAGTTACTTTTCATCTCTTCACAAAAACAGATTAAGCATTAGGAATATAGCCCATCATGTACAAATCCCTATGTTTGAGCCCAAACGACAACAGATTAGAACCTACAGGCCAATGTCCAGAGACTGAAGGGAAGTTGATAGTAGAGGAAGGAAGCAGACGGATTTCCCAATTAGCCAAATGCCAGAAAATTGTCTCTATGTCAATATCATTATTAACACATTATCATTAGAATAGTGATATATATTCCAAAGACCTTAAAAAAATTATATGTAAAGTTCTCATGCAATACCAGACATGTAGAATGTGCTGAACAGTTTCTGTCTGTCTGTCTGTCTGTCTGTCTATCTATCTATCTATCTATCTATCTATCTATCTATCTATCTATCATCTCTCTCCTTCCATCCCTCCCTCCATTCATCCTATGCTATGTATATACAAGTATATAAATGAATAAAAAGACTAAATTACATTAATTATAAGTCATAGATGTCAAATATGTAGATAGACAATTTTAGAACAATTTCAATGAAAGTAGAGTTTAAAAATTATTTTGGTTCAGAGAGAAATACAGTCAGTTGTCACATGCAGCACTACTTTTTCCAGTGATGCTAGGGACATGAGAAGCCATTGTATTTAAGAACTTCTCTGTCAACATGGTCAGATTAATGAATATATTTCAAAACAAAGTAATGTAAAGGGTACATCCTTCTAGGTAGCACAATCCCTCTGTTCAATTTTAAGTGACACTAAGGAATAAGAAGTTAGAGGATGAAATTTTTAATTTAATTGATTGGAATGATGGAGTATGAAAAGAAAGACAAGAAGTAAGAGGAACATTTGATTTTTTTTCTTTATTTTTCATGACTGAAATAAAGTTGACAGCATTTGAAGTGAAATATAAAAATATCAACTCACTGTTTTCTTGACAATAATCTGTTTTGTGTGTGTGTGTGTGTGTGTGAAGCTAGACTTTCTGATATTTAGCCTCTTATTTGATCCCCTTGGAAACTATATTATGTTTTAAAAATGAAGCATGTTAGTCAACTGATAATCTTTTCTTTTCTGAAAATAGCGTTGTTCTTCTTGTCATTTGAAAGCTTCTGTGACTGTGTGCTGATACCATAGCCTCAAAATGTACTTCACAATGGAACCTATGATTCACTCAGAAGCATTCTCAGTTTATAATTTTAAAATTGAGATTGTAGTATAATCACATCACTTCCTCCTTCCTTTCCCTTCCATTTCTCTTTTTCCTTTCCTTTCCTTTCCTTTCCTTTCCTTTCCTTTCCTTTCCTTTCCTTTCCTTTTTTCCTGCCCTCCCTTCTCCTCCCCTCCCTTCCCTTCCCTTCCCTTCCAGTTCCATTTTTTTTTCTCCAAATCCTCCCATATACCAATTTCAAATTCATGGCCTCCTCTCTGGTTAGAATCTTCGGTAAACCACAGCCATGTGGTGATACACAGATTAATGGAGATGGGTTAAACTAATATGTAAGAGTTAGCCAATAAGAAACTAGAACTAATGGGCTAAGCAGTGTTTTAATTAATACAATTTCTGTGTGGTTATTTCAAATGTAAGCTAGCTGGGTGGCTGGGACAAACAAGCAGCCTTGCCTTGTGACAGCTTTCTGGGCTATGCTGCCAGCATGACCTCTGCCTTTTTGAATGGGGTTTGTGAGCAGACTGCTGTAACTTGCTTAATGGTGACATGGACTGGCTGTGTGCTTGAGACTGGAGTGGTGTGTGAGGCTCAGAGGCACAAGCGACTTTGCAAGGCTGGATTGTGCAGAGTGAATAGGAATGGTATAGGAGGTTCTTCTGTCTATGTGTTGCTTTCATATGTTGAATAAAGAAACTGCCTTGGCCTTTTGATAGGGAAGCACTTAGGTAGGTAGAGTAGACAGAACTGAATGCTGAGAAGAAGGGCAGGGAGAGAGCTGCCATGGAGATGCCAGGTCAGACATGCTGAATCTTTCCTGGTAAGCCACGACCTTGTGGTGACATATAGATTATTAGAAATGGGTTGAATCAAAATGTAAGAATTAGCCAATAAGAGGCTAGAACCAATGGGCCAGGTAGTGTTTAAATGAATACAGTTTCTGTGTGATTATTTTGGGTGTAAGCTAGCTGGGCAGGATGAACAAGGGACCCCCTCTCCATCAACACAGGAACTACCATATATATCATAGTAATAGCACAGCTTAAGTTTTTAGACAGGGCAGGCAAACAGGTGGTACCATATTACCCCTGGCAATGGTGCAGCTGAAGTTTTTAAGAAGCACTTAGCATTTTAAGAAGTTCTTTTGGACAGTAAAGAATTACAGATTCACAATAGGACAGATTCATGCATAAAAGACCTCTAAATGAGTCACAGTGTTGGATAAATGTATATAGGCATGGAAGAGAAAAGAAAAAGAATATACAGTCATAAACTAATGTTAATGCCTTAAAAAAGGTTAGGGTCTTTAAAGAGAGAGTAAAGATAGTCATAGATTAAAAGGCATAAAGAAAAATAAGCCATGTAAAAATGGAAAATTCACAGAGAGTCTGGATTATGTATATTATTGTGTTTCTTTCAATATTTTGACTGTGAAGGAGCTAAGTACAGAGAGACATTTCATTGTATGGGCTGCTAAAGCTAAACCAGTATGTATATGATAAAGGTATCTTGACTTCAGAATTTGGGTCTAAGGATATGGTGCTTTGGAACAGAGGTTCTTCTGTTGTTTTCACAAAAGATGAGAACCTGTGGATTGTTTCTAGACCAATGTGATTTCATGGAACAAAACCTCCTGAAAGGTTACTGTGAACACTCCCACAAAGAAAATATTTCACCCCACTGCTGACTGAGATGAACCTAGTATACAGGATACAACACGAAAGACCTGATTAACAGCACCCCCAAACAGCAGGAAGTAGTATGGACAGAACTACACCCATATTCCCAAATATGGGTTTATATTGTTTGTTAAAAACAAAAAATATTGTTTATAATTGCTTGTTTACATTTAAAAGGTGATATAATATAGATATAAATAATTTGCATTGGTGTGGATCTTGGTTTCTTGATACAAATTTAAGGTCAATTTTGTTAAATGGCCAAAAGACACTTAAGGTCATGCTCAACTTCCTTAGCGATCAGGGAAATGCAAATCAAGACAACTTTAAGATACCATCTTACACCTGTCAGAATGGCGAAAATCAAAAACACCAATGATAGCCTTTGCTGGAGAGGTTGTGGAGAAAGGGGTACACTCATCCATTGCTGGTGGGAATGCAAACTTGTGCAACCACTCTGGAAAGCAGTGTGGAGGTTTCTCAGGAAATTCGGGATCAACCTACCCATGGACCCAGCAATACCACTCTTGGGAATATACCCAAGAGAGGCCTTATCACGCAACAAAAGTATACTGTGTATATGTATATTTCTGCTCTTGATTAAGTGTGGCGAACTCCCTGACCAGCAGGAAGGAACAGCCACCAGACGAGGATTCTTCCCAAATCACGCTTTATTGGAGCCTCTTGGTTATAGGGAGAGCAGGGAGCAAGGGGCCCCCGAGCTCTGAGCTGTAGCTGCTTATATAGGGAGTCTGCCTAGCAACCTTTGATACTTTGATGCTTTGATACTTTAACTGCTTTTCTGGAGACCCACCAGCCGGAAAGAAAGCAGGGGAACATGCTTTTCAATTACAGACCACAAGGAAGTTCCCCTGCCAGTCAGGGGGAGTGTGGGCAGCTAGATCACAACAACTCACACTGTTTTCTGGTGGAAGAACTGCAACCTTAATATGGAGTTATTTATCAAGCAAGGCCGGGGCCAAATGCCATCTTGTAATGGCAGCCACTCAAATCGGCTCCCAGCAATTAAGGTGTTGTGATTGTTTAGTTCATTTAAAAAATGTAATGTATAATTAAAAATATAGGTTAGTAATCATCTATAATAGTCAAGCTTGTAGTCATGTTAGTTAGATTTTCTAGATATATAGAGACATATTTCAGTTAGATAGGTATTCTTCAAATCTTTCAGAGACCTTCAGAATATGGCATTTAAAATGTTTAAGAACTTAAAACTTTTCATGACAGTGAGACACATCTACTCCTGGTAGCCCGAAGCTACTTCAAGAGGATTATGGGCATTGAAGGTACTCCTTATGGAGTTGGTTAGTCATTTGGGCAAGAAACTGCTATTTCCTGGACTGCTTCATGGTATGCTGTAAAAAAAAAAAATGGTCATGCAGAGCCCACAGAGAAGTGACTACTGAACTTGCCTAAAGGTGAGATGATCCTTTGTGGTTCCTGCTTCATGAAAGAGTCTGTGAGACATTCTGCAGGACACAGAAGAAAGTGACTGGCAAACTGCCAATATAGGCAGAATTGTCTTTGAAATTTCCTGATTCATGAAAAATTCTTCTGGACACTATGGAACTGTTGGCTGAAGATGGGTGCCTGGAACCTTACAGAAGTTTGGGTACAGGCAACGTTACGTCTCTGTCAATTCTAGAGTTTTGGAAGTTGCTTACAATGTACTTCCTGTTCACTTAGGTAATATCATATCCTTTTGGAGTCTTTGATGGAGTTAAAAAATTTATAGTTATAGTTACAGTTTTCCTTAGTTATGATAAAAGATAAAGTAGATATAAATATTGTAGCTGCATTTCTTGCTAGATTTTTACTATGTTAAAGCCTTCCTTTTTGTTTAAACAGAAAAGGGGAAATGGTGTGGGAGATCCATCTGTCTGTGTGTTGCTTTTCTTGGTTAATGAATAAAGAAACTGCCTTGGCCTGTTGATAGGACAGAACATAGGTAGGTGGGGTAGATGGAACTGAATTATTGAAGGAAGAAAGCAGAGTCAGAGCGACACCATGAAGCCACCAGAGTCAGATATGCCAAATCTTTGCCTGTAAGCCACTGCCATGTGGCAATATACAGATTAATAGAAATGGGTCAAATTAATATAAGAGTTAGCCAATAAGAAGCTAGAGCTAATGAGCCAAATGGTGTTTTAATGAATATGGTTTCTGTGTTTTTTATTTCGGTTCTGGGCAGCCGGGACAAACAAGTGGCCTTCCTGTTATAGTACCATATCTCATCCATCTTGCTGCTCTAACGTCTATGTGTACATCAGTGTTTCTAAAATACATCACATATGCAGATCACCTGAGAATCTTGAAAATTACAACTTCTGGATTCAGCATTGCTGGCATGAGTTCTGGGATACTGGGTGTCTATGAAGTGATTTGTAGACACTGATTCTACTGATCACATTTAAAATACATAAGTATGCATTAGCAGAAATGCTTGGAAAGTCAATAGTCTCATAACCTAATTGGATATTTTTAAAAGTATTGAAGTGATGCCATAGAACACAATTTTCTTTGCTTTTATTTTTTATTTTTTTAAAATTTTTATGGTTTATTTAACATTATCTTGTGTGCATTGGTGTGAAGGTGTCAGATCCCTCAGAACTGGATTTTCAGACAGTTGTGAGCTGCCATGTGGGTGCTGGAAATTGAACCCAGGTTCTCGGGAAGAGCAATCAGTGCTCTTAACCACTGAGCCATCTCTCCAGCCCCTTTCTTTGCTCTTAACAACCACATTAAACATAAATTTCTAATTTATGGAACATTTTATTCTTTTAGTGAATATTTTTGTTGTTTAAATTTGGGTAAGAAAATTTGCCAAATATGAGACTTTTGCCCTGTGTTCTAATTTTGTTTCTGTTGCTGTGATAAATTTCCTTGGCAAAATAGGTTGCTTTTTTACACAACATCATGTTTTTGAATTTTACTTATATTGTTGTATCAGTTAAATCATGTATCAGTATTTTTTCCTTTTATGATTGAATAATATTCTATTATATGGATATGCCATAGATAGTTTTTCCATTATCAGTGGATGGATGGTTTATGGATTGTGGATAGTGTTGTTATGAATGCTTCTGTTTATTTCCTTGCATGGATGTGTACCTTCACTTACTTTACATTTACACTTCAGAGGAGATTATTAGGTTATTTGTTAGGTGTATATGCTATTTTTAGGAAGTCTTCTGAGTATTTTCCCAAGTGACTGTACCATTTAACTTTTCAACAGTGATTACTTTTGCAATGTGCTAGTTCATCACATGCCAACCAAAATGTTATTATCTGCCATTGTGCCTTCAGTAGATGTATAGTGGCCTCTCATTTTGTCTTTTACTTAATTCATTGTCTAATGGCAAGTGAACATCATGTGTTGATAAGCCTTTATTAATATATCTTCTTTGAACTGAGTAGTCAGATATTTTTTCTCAATTACAGTTGGCTTGTACTCTCATTAGTTTCTACAAACTGTTTATCTCTTCTGCCTGTGGCCAGTTCTGTCTCTCTTTATGTGTAGTACCCTGCTTTTGCCTTCACCTTTGAAGGATAGTTTTATTACATGGAGAATTCTTGGTTTACCAGTTTTGTCTCAATATGTTGAATGTTATTGTGCTGTCTACTGTCTCCAATGATACAGATAAAATCCCAGCCACTTATTGTATTGATTCTCCTGTGTATATATGATTATTTTCCTTTCTTGAATCCTTCTAAATTTCCCTTTCCTTCAGAGGGGGAAGGAATTGTACTCTGGGCTTTGTGGAAGGCATCCAAGTATGTAACTCTAGCATGTTCTTGTCTTCATATTAATCTCCTCATGTCCTTTTTCCCCCCTTTGCCCTGTGAATGGTTTGACCATGATGCTTTTGTGCATGGAATTCTTTGTGTTTATCCTTCTTGATGTTCTGTATGCTTTCATTTGTAAGTTAGTGTTCTCAATCACATTTGGGAAATTTTTAACCATTATTTCTTCTTATACATGTCTCTGCTTTCCTTCTGGAAGTTTAATTAGCGTAACAATTGATGTTGACCCACGTATGTCAAGACTGGTATATTTAATCTTATCATTTTCTTCTTCAAGTCAAACCACTTATTTTTAATTTACCTTCCACTTATTATTCTTTACTCTGCAATCTGATTCTGCTTGTTTGAGCCTCTCTAGTACATTTTGAGTTTCTCTTATTTTAATTTCACAGTACACACTTTTAGTTTGCTTTTATCAAAAATTATTTTCTTTTTTAATATATTTCCTTTTGTTACATCTTTGTTCTTAATTATGTGTGTGTGCGCATGTTCACCCAGTCACACAACAACCTTAGATATCATTTCTCAGGCAGAATCCCACCTTGTTTGTTGAGACAGCCTCTCACTGATTTGGAACTCACCTAGTAAACAGTCAGACTATCTTGTGAATGCCAAGAATCTCTGTTTCTCTGCCTTCCCATCTCTGCAATCATAAGTATAAGACCTTTGGTGGACCTGTTTCTTTTCTTTCTTTTTTTTTTTTTCATGAGTTCTTCTGAACAGGTATATAGCTTGCTACCACAGACCTATGTCCCCAGCCTCTTTTTTAATTTTTAAAATATTATTCCTTCAAATTTTATGATAAATGTATTTTAATAAATCATTTGAAGTCCTTTCTATTAAATCTAACATCAAACTCTACTGACTACTGAACATGTTTCCCTTCTCTTTCTTGTAATTTTTTGTTCAAAACTCACAGTTTAGATAATGGATTAGAGCAATTGTGGAGTTTAATCCTTTCTCCTGAAGCTTGGCATTATTGCTGTTTTTTTTAATTTTTTTTTTGGTGTTATCCTGACTGTCTTGGACCTCATTTTGTAGACCAGGCTGACCTCGAATTTACAGAGATTCGTCTGCCTCTTCCTCTTAAGTGCTGGGATTTAAAGCATGTGCTACCCCAACCAGGCTCTTTATTGCTATTTTTATAATTTTATTTTATTTAGTTTTATTTATTAACTTGTGCAGAGTAAATATGTGAATTGTGAATTGTCTTCTACATAGTATGTACCTCGTAGTTTTTCTCTTAGGTGTTTTCTTCCTTCTCCTCTCCCTCTTCTTCCTCCTTTCCTGCCCCAGGTTTTCCATGGGATTTTCCTCTGTGTGGCTACTACATAGATTCTGTGATCAAAGACATGGGGGCTTAGATTTGGGGATAGTTACGCATTTCAAGTTTAGGATATTTTGAGTCTGTTCTGATTATTCATTCCCTCTGAGTCATATTGCAGTATCTCTATTCTCAGTGACTTTGGCTGGTTATGATAATTGCATATCTTTTTTCTTCCAACAGTGATAATGTATAGCGTTTCTTTCTTGCTGCCTATTAGCTCAAGACCTTAAATCTAGCTTCTTTGGTTTCAGTAGATAACTAACTTCATTTTCTGAAAGATGTTGGGTACACCAGTGGAAATACTTATGGCTTCTCATTTTTACTTTTTATTATGATTTTACTTATTATTTTATTATGATTTACTTTTTATAATTGGTATTTAAACTGTACATATTTTAAAGTGTGCACTTCTTTTTCTTATTTTTTTCATGTTTAATTTGTGTGTGTGTGTGTGTGTGTGTGTGTGTGTGTGTGTGTGTGTATAAGTAGAGGTCAAAGGATAAGTTGCAAAAGTCAGTAAGTCAGTTTTCTCCTTCCACCAGGTGATTTCCAATGGTTGAACCCAGATCACCGGTCTCTACCTAGTGAGCTGTATCAGTAGCCCACAACTTTGTTTTTTAGTATAGTCACAAAGGTATGCAACAAGTCCCACAATTTCCAGAATATTTATATTTCCCTGAAAAGAAACTCTGTGTTTACTAGTACTGTCAGTCCTCTCTCTTCCCCATTGTCCTTGAAAGCCCTTGGTGATGAATCAACATTTCATTCTATGTTGTTGCCGAATAATATTTCATTGCTTGAGGAGGCTGTATTTAGTTTGCTTATTTAGTGTTTGATGGCCATTTTTGTTTGCATTTTCTGCAGTAAATAAATTTTTGTGTAGTCCATCTTAACTTTCTTGGGTATATTTCTACCCATTTTACATATAATATAATATTACTATTGTATATCATGACACTATTCTAACTTTTCTTTGCTGAAGAATTTATTCTATGTCTAATCATAAACTTTAAAACATTTAAATTTATTTATTTATTTTACATCCTGACTGACTGCAGTTTCCCCCCTCCATCCTCTCTTCCCAATCCCTCTCCAAGTCTTAAACTTTATTTCCATTCTTTACCACGCCAACAATTCCAGTGACATCCCCCTTCCTGCATTCACTTAAAATATTTTATCTTGTCTTAGGATTTTATGTATATAGATGTTTTGCCTTCATGTATGTCTCTGTACCATGTGTGTGTCTGTTGCTCTCAAAGGCTAGGAGGACTTCAGATTCCCTGGAAATCGAGTTACAGATGATTGTTAGCTGCCATATGGGTGCTAGGAATTGAAGTTGGGCCCTCTGTAAAAGAGCAACAAGTTATCTTAACTGCTGACCCAGCACACTCATTTTTATCTTCACCTCTAACTGTTCTGGCAAACTACAAAAATGATCTGATGTGGCCTGATCACAACATTCTGAGCTTTTTCAATTTCCCTTCATCTTTTTATTCTATTGGTTATTAAGTAAATGCAATCATTTTGTTTCTAATATTTTGAAATGTATTTTTTATTTCTATCCAATATCCCTATCATTCATACCTTTTGTTTGGCAGATATACTCTGTATTAGTTAGTGTTCTGCTGCTGTGACTAAACACCATGACCAGAGCAACTTACGAAAGTTTTAATTGAACTTATGGTTTCCGAGAGTTCAGGATGGCAGAATGAAGGCATGGTAGCAGGCACAGCTAAGAGCTCACATCTCAAAGAGCAAGAAGGAGGCAGAAAGCTCCCTTCCAGGCCCACCCCTGTGTTATACCTTGTACAAAGCCATACCTCCTTATCCTTCCCAAACATTTCCACCAACTGTTGATCAAACCTAATTAGTCTTTGGGGCCATTTTTATTCAAACCACCACTAGCTCCGTCTCTCCTCTATGTCTTGCTGTAGTTCCACAGTATCATTTAATCATCTGTCATTGGAATAGTCATGCTTTAGCTGAGTTTCTTTATTATCTCTTTTTACATTCCCAGAGTTGCTCAGTATAGTGTCAAAACATACCAACACTCAAGGAATTAAAACATTTTTGGATCAGGGAGGGGCTAATATGGAATTTCAAAATTGATGATTTTATTCTCTCTCCTCTTAACCTTCCTATTTCTTCCCTCTTTCATTATCTTTTGTCCCTTCCCTCTTCTTCTCTTTTCTCTCACCACAATCCTACATAAAATTTCTAGATAAGCTTCATTTGTGTTATGTACTCAGTATACAAACGTTACTTGGGATGGATGGGTTAATCACATACTCCTCTTCCAGAGAAAGTTCATTTCCCAATACCCACATCAGGCAACTTGTAGCTTCCTGGAACTGTAGCTTCAGAAGTACATGACTTCTCTGTCTTCCAAGGGCACTTGAATTAGTGTGCACATACCTACATACAGACATAGACACATGCATCTAATTTTAAAAATGGATATTACAAAAAATGTTGATGAGATAATCTCTGTTGCTGAGCCTTTTAGTGCAGGACGGTAATCTCATTTACTTGTGAAGCTGAGATAGGAGGATTGCAAGTTCAAGTCCAACCTGGGCAAATTCATGAGACCCTGTCTCAAAATACAAAGTAAAAGAAGACTTGAGCACATTCTTGTTATCTCAATATTTGGGAGACGGAGACATGAAAACCAGGAGTTTACCAGGCTTCATAGTGAGCTTTAATCTAGTCTGGGCTACATGAGACTCTGTTCCGCTCTCCACATAAAGAGAGAACTGGAGATGGATGTGGTTCAGAGGTGGAGAACTTATATAGTATTGCATGGCCTTAGGCTCAATTCTCTGTATTACAAGCCATAAAAATGTCTGCCAAAGAAACAATTCATTATCAGGTTAATTTTCTCTCTTTAAATGTCTTTACATTTGGTTTTCATTTTGGTGGAGGTTAACCCTTGAAATTTGTGCAGGGGGGAAATGAAGGCAAGTGGCTCTGCTTGAAAAATGTAACAGAAAACAAATATTTGGTTAGCATCTGTGAGTTAGTTATGGAAAATGCAGCAGAGATAATCCACACCCGAGTGTCCTAGCAAAGCCTAGGCATCAACCACTGAGCAATTGTTCCCAGAGGGATTCCTGCTTTAGGGATGAGAGTAGATTCACCTTTACTGTACTTTTGGAGCATAGCACCCTAGCAGACAAGAAGTGCAGGAGAGTGTTAAGAGAACAGTAGTGGCCATTGTAGATGCTTAGTGTCCAAATGGAGGGCCAAAGGTTTCCCGGAACCACAATCTTTCAACATCTTTGTTTGCTTTCTATCCATCAATTTGCGGCACAGGGAGTGGAACTTTGACTTGTATTTCAAGAGGCTTACGCTGCAGAGGTGTTCAGTTGCTATAGAATGGACAAGAATAAATCAAATTGAAGATTGAACTGAACTCCGAATCTGATCTCTAAGGTTCCTTGCAGTCTGAAAATTCAGGCTCTTTGGATTTTAGCCATGGCAGTTCTGGCTCAGCCCCCCCTGAGGGAAGCCTAGGGCTTCCTTTGTTTGACCCACCTCTTTGTATTTGAGTAGTGTAGGCTTTCAGGCCAGTCCTGGGAGGCTGTAAGTTTCTTGTTGCACTTACTAGGATGTGATAGGATTTCAAGCAACACCCAAAGAGTTTGTTTCCGGGAGATCTAGCCACACTCTCTACACATATGGTAGTCTGAAATGCATGGCTATTTAGAGCAAGCATTCTTTATGCTGCACGAGATTCCTGGGCTGTTAGAGAGTGGGAGGGGGACATTTCAAAGCTCACCTTGCTTTAGCTTGGCTCTAGTTAAAGAGTGGAATTCCTCCCGAGGCAGTCCCTGGCAGCCTTGGTTACTTTGTCTGTACTGTAGAATTTGCTAGTCTCCGATTTAGGGAGAAGAGGTCAAACGCCTTTGGAACTGAGTTGTTCCTCCAGTTCACTAATTAAGCATAGATGTTGATTCTTTAAATGTTTGTAATTAGAAGACTTCCAGCTATGTATTGGTTTTTGTCAAACAATCTGTTTGGGAAGCTTGAAGCAACCAGGCCCTGCTGGCTTTGGTAAAATTTATTTAATTTATTTTTATGACAGTCTTCATCTTAGAAATGGGATTTTCAAATATTGCTTTGCCAAGCAACATTACTTATTTGCTGGTTTTTATTTCAGGATTGGGACTGGCTCAGGGTGCTGCTCTGTATTACAGTTGTAATATCCAAGAAAATTGTTTGATTGTATGTGGTATCTCGGATGTTGTACTTTATTGAAAATGTTCCGGATTTTGACAGTGCGATGCGTTTATTATTCCTGATTTATATTCCAAATGATCTTATTTCCTTTAAATTAATACTTTGTGCAATCTTTGTGATTCTATTTTTCTTTCTAGCATCATTAAGAAGCATTTCATTGGTATTTTGTATCATTTGCTACACTCAAGCATTACAAAGGAAAGAGAAAGCAGATACATTTCTTTTGTAGCATACACTCTCTTTGCCTTAAAATTCACATTGATCATGAGCCAAACAAATTGCTACAGTTTTGACAGAAGCAAGAGCTTCTTTCACAAGTGATTAGGACTAGAGGAAAGAGTTCTGATCATATACCCTCAAGGGCTATTTTTTTCATGATTTTCTTTTAAATAGTTTTACTGATAGTTCCCTTTCTCTTGGAACATCACGCACATCCAGTGTTGGTACAACTTTCAAGACCACATCCTCCATGAAGCCTCTATAATGTCCATATCAAAATTGATGGCATTATTATTTTTGGTAGCATGGATCTCGCCATTACCTTTCTTGGGGCCCTTGCCAGTATGTACCTTGTTGTATGAGCTCCTTCTTGGTCATTGCTTCATCCAACTACCAGACACTTGGGAAAGCAAGCATAAGGCTTGGATTGGTGCCTTACAGTGTCCTCCAGAGGGCTTGGTGCATTTATGTTTGTTGAACAAACAGCCTTCCTCATTAATTGCGCTAATTCTTTTAGCAGACCATTTGTTGAGTCACACAGCATGTATGGAATGGTATCTGACTCCAGGTAGGTGGAGCTGATGCACCAGAACTGGAAGACTCCGTTGAGTTCCTAATGTGCTATCGATTAGTAGCATAACCTTCACTTACTTCCTTTTCCTGAGGTTATTTTTCCATTTTGTATGCTATAGATGTGAGGTCCTGGCATACATAATGTGAAAAGATACTATAAGGTGGAAAAGAATGACTCTATAAGCAAACCTTTTCAAATTATGAATATACAGTAAATTTCCATTTTACAGCTTCATTTCCCCTTACCTTTAAGATGGAAATCTCAATAGCATCCTGCCTGAGTTAGTGGGAGCCGTAAATAAGACAGCATGCAGAAGAGCTTAGCAGATAGTAGGTGGTTAATGAATGTTGTGTTTTCTAACGTGGGCCTTTCCCAGAATCTAGAGACTATATGCTGAAGTTGGGTTGCTTGTTCCGTAGAGTCAACTCCTCCTACCCCCTGGCCTTGCTAGTTCCAATTTCATAGCTATCACATGCAAAGTAATTAAATTTACTAGTAAACGTTTCCAGGCCTTTGAATGGCAGCCAATAAAAAGGGTAAATATTATTCTTAAAAAAATGATGTTCTTGATGTGGCGGAAATATCATATTTCCTTACATATGAGACTCGGAAGACAACTACGAAAATTCTCCTTTTCCTCTCTGAATTTCCAGATTGAAGGTTTTATCTATATAGAAACAGTGGTGGCAGCTGCCAACAAAGGGCAAACCAAGGGTTCAAATCAGAATCCCAGCCACCTTTACTGGTGGACTGAAGAGAGCTCATTCCTTAGCAGGCACTCAGTCCTCTGAGCCCTCAGCTGTCTCTTCCATCCTCCACACCATAAAGGGAGGTGCTCCCTCAGGACTATGCATCCACCTCCCTCCCTCACAATGGTGATTACTGGAAAATAGGCTGCTTTTCTGTCTCCAGATCGTGAATGGTCCAATTTTGAACTCTGCTTCTGAAAGAACTGCTGAGCACCTGATGCTTACGGTGTTCTGGATGGGTCACAGTTCTCGAAGGACTAATATCCCAAAGGTTAATGAAGTTTGCCTAAGGTGCTGCTGGATTAGGCCTTCCATGCTCACACAAGGTGCCCATCTTTCCGTCCCCTTTGTACTCTGACATTTTCACCACAAAGGGATTAGGGGAGCTCTGAGGACTATATGAAGCAGACTATATTTGTGAAAAGACATGATTATAGACCTGTGTTTTAGAAAAGAGGTATTTCTAGATCTCCTCATTACTCAAGCGCCTTACTTGTAGGACTTTGGTTGTTTTGAAATCCCCTGCATTGACATGATCAACTGAAAAATAAAACCCCTTCAAGTTATTGTGGCTCTTCCAAAAAAGTTGAGATCTTCTCAATACTTCATTTTTGGATTTTAACTTTACATCTTTTTGGATGTCCCGAGGCAGTCATTTTTTGAGTTAATGGAAAGCAGAATGCTAGCATAAAACCAACTGTCCCTTTATTCTCCCTGCCTCCTGCAAAGTTTAGTGATCTTCAAAGTACACAGATTTGAAAATGAAGTATCTGTGTCGGCCCCAATGCTAAGGCTGTAGGCTTTGGATTTACATGTGCTTTTCTACGGAGGTTTGAAATCCCCTTGATTTTTCTCAGCTAGCGAAAGTGAATTCATTCAAGTTTTCCTCTGTCATCCATCAAGAGCCTCCCCCAAGATGAGCTTTCTGGAACGGCTTATACAAACAGTACGCTAACCAGTTCCCTGGGCCATAACAAGATGCTTAGCCATCTTGGGCGTTGCAGACACAGATGGAGAGAGATAAAGGAAGCAGCTGGCTAAGTTCCTGACTTTTTTCACACTCCATCCTGCCAGCCTTTGCAGATGGGGGACTTTGAGACCGTTCATTACTTCTCAGACAGGGCTGGAAAGACACACCAGAGCCCCATCTCTGGAGAGGTAAGCTCCTGCCCAGGATCCCCAAACTACTTTAATCCTCAACTTGGATCTTGAACTGAAAGGGACATTAAATACGAACAATTTCTTTAAGACTCAGTTTGACATTTTGGGCACTTGCTGCTTCTCCTGGGGATGCACAAACACAACGCTTGTATTCCTGTTGTCACAGATATGTTGGCAATAAGGTGCTTTTAATGGGCACTAGACTCTCCAAATTGAATGTATCCTACCCATGCCCACTGTTAGATCTTTGCCTTCTCTGGGGCTTCCATGCTCAGCTTCTGTAGCATAATACACATTAGAGAGCAGCCAAAAGCTTCTGGTCATTGAGAAACAGGCGCCATCTCTTCTACTCGTGGCGTTCTATTCTACTTGGATTTTATTTTCCACTTGGCCCTCTCTGAGGCAGGGCAGAGAGACTATCCCTGAGTCTTGCCATAGGCCTCTTTACTGGAGGAGGAGGAGGAGGAGGAGGAGGAGGAGGAGGAGGAGGAGGAGGAGGAGGAGGAGGAGAGGTGTCTCCCACAGGATAGAACAGCTAGTCAAGTCCAGAGAGGTCTTGGAAAGTCACCTTGGTCTGGATGCTGTACTGGACCAAGGCTGAGTTGAGATTTGTTTTTTTTTTTTTCTATGTTCATACAGCTAGTTGAAGGGGGAAGAGGTACATAATGAGCCCTGAGGACTATCAAGGGAAAAATGATTTGATTTGAACTATGAAAGAGTTCTCATCAGAACTTTTGTGTTTCTGGATGAGCTGGCATCTTAAGCTGAATTTCAAGAAGTATTTTTTTTCAATTTGCAAATTTGATTTATTGTGTGTGAATCTACGTGTGTATATGCATGCATGCCATGGCATATGCATGGAGGTCAGAGGACAACCTATGAATTTTGTTTTCTCCGACAATTGAGTGTGATGACTCTTGTCATCAGCCCTGGTGGCAGGTGCTTACCCATTCAGCCATTGTACTGGCCCTGGATAGAGGTGTGTGTGTGTGTGTGTGTGTGTGTGTGTGTGTTTAATGATGTTTCTTCTTTCTATTTCCAGCTTTTGGCTTGCCTTGTATCCTAAGGAAGACGTTTCCAATTGTAATAAAATTGTGTTGTGGGTTCTACTTATTGATTCAGCTCCTTCCATCTTGTGGGAGCAGTTCTAGGAAAATTTCACCTACTTATTTATTTAAAAGTACACACAGATAATTCTCTTGGTCAAAACAAGAGTGCTGGGGAAAGTGCTCTCTCTGATCTAGGGCAAGCTTGAAGCTTCTGTGGTACCAATAGGCCTCTCAGAGGGCAATGCGCATGGCCTCTAGCTACCCGAGAAGCACTCTGAATGCATAGCTATTCTTAGAAAGAAGAATTGTAGAAGACTGGAAAATGCACAAAGACGATCTGACTCTGAAATGTTGGCTTTGTCTCACATGGGTCTGCATTAAGAACTACTTACAGTTTTATAGTGGCGCCAGGCAGCACTCAACTGCCCTCCTTGCTACTGCTCCTGACCATTGAGAAAACTTACACTCTGCTTTCAAAGCATTTTGAGGGGTACGTGTATGTTTCCACACGCAGGTGTAAGTACCATTTCTATTCTTGACCATGTCCTTTGTTTGTCTAATTGATGCCATTAGAGTCATGTCGTTAAAGCCATTCATTTAGTCATTAATTTCCTTCTATAATCAAGAAACATATTTTGAAATTAAGTCTGTGTTGCTTTTCAGTGATTAAAAGAAATTACCCAGATCCACTAAATTGCAAGCTTCTTAAAAGTAGGGAAGTGCATATTTCATTTATGTGTACATCCTGCTGAGCATATAGTTTCCATAAGTATGAATGGGTGCTTAAGGCAAATGCAATTTAATCAAGTTTGCCACAGAGGCATCTATTTCTCCAGCCAGATGTTGGTATTTTAATATCTTTTCATAACCGGAGGTCTGAGGGCATGGGGAAATAGCTGAGAATGAGATCTCTGAAAAACATGATATTAAAATAGATGCATGAGCGAGGACCCAAAGCTTCTCCTTGTCAGAATTGCAGAATAACTTTGGCTTCTTGTTTTTCCTGGGAGACATGTAAGAGGATGATGAATGGGAATAGAAAGAACAACAAGCTCATATCCTGCATACAGGAAGAAAAGAGTGAGCAACAGTGGCCAGTGCTAGCTCTCTGCCTTTGTACGGATCAGTACCTCCAGTAGACTTGGTCACTGGAAACCTCGTTAAAAAAAAAATCACAAAATCAGTTTCAGTGTTTAGCAGTATTTAAGCTTTTCCTTTCCTTTTGTCTTCCTTCCTTCCTTCCTTCCTTCCTTCCTTCCTTCCTTCCTTCCTTCCTTCCTTCCTTCCCTTCTTCTTTCCCTCCCTTTCTTTTGATCTATAAGGTGTTTTATTGGCGTTAGTTTAGGGCTGAGAGATGACAGAGGGGGAAGAACCAGGTTGGAAAGGTCTGGACATTCATTCACAGAACTTACTCCACAGTCCATTGTCTTTAGTCTTTGGACTCTATGAAGGAATCTATGTTGCCTCTGATAAACTTGAACCCCTGATTCTCCAGTCTTTTACCTCCTTGTGTTGGGATTACAGGCGCGGAGCACCACACCCAATTTATATAGTTTTTCAAATTGAATTTAGGGCTTTGTGCCTGCTAGGTAAGCTCTGTACTAAGTTACATTGTAAGTCTTAAGTTTCGTTTCTTTTTCCTTTTTTCAAGACAGGGTTTCTCTGTGTAACAGCTATGGCTGTCCTGGAACTTACTTTGTGGACCAGGCTGGTCTTGAACTCACAGAGATCCACCTGCCTCTGCCTCCCGAGTGCTGGGATTAAAGGTGTGCACCACCACTGCTAGGCTCAATTCTAAATTTCTTACTGAATGGTAAAAATAGGATTCCTTGATTGTAGATTATTTGGAGTTTACTAATAGCTGCTTTAGTACTCGTTTGAAAAATATTTTAGCCACTACGCCTACAGTTACTGTAAATTGTTTTCTATATACATAAAGCGCCTATGGCAGTTCTATGTAATAGAAATTCCTGTGACAACAGAAATGATTTATATGTATGAATAGTACCCAACTCTGATACCATTAACATGTGTGACTAATGAGGACTTGAATACTGCTAGTGAGACTAAGAAACAGAGGTTTTAATTTTTATTAATTATTTATAACTCAAATAACACGTGTAGTCAATAGAATACTTAATGATGAATTCCAAATACTTTTATTTTCATTTTTGTAAGTAAGTAAGTTGTTGAAAAAGTTTAGTAATTTCTTGGGATTCACAGAGTTAGAATGTAATTGCTGAGTTTAGTTCTGAAACTATTGTCCACATGTGTCTGCCCTGTGCACCATTTAGACTATGCTTGCTCTGCTTGTATCTAAATCTGTGAATGAAGACATATAAGGTGTGTGTGTGTGTGTGTGTGTGTGTGTGTGTGTATGATAATAGACATTAAAGCAGTGCAAACTCATCCCCAGGTCAAGTATCTTTAATGCTTGAACAGGAAGAAAATGGCTGAAAATTCATTTGAGGAACATGTTTTTTGGAAACGTGAAGCAATGAAGAAAAGATTATAGGTTGGGCTACAAAAACAATAAAATGAGCTTAGAATTAAAAAAAAATAGACTTGGAGAATAGTCAATAAGTAAGAAAGAAGTAGACAACAAGACCATGAAACACCTCAAGATGGATACCCAGGAGTTAGCAGAAAGGAAGGTGAACTGTCAGTCCACACAACAGGAGCTGGAACTAGTAAGTAGTTATATGGAGAACAGCTATGGTCAGAATCTTCAAAGAGCTACAAATTAAGTGCTTATAAGATAGCGTCTTGTACCACACAAATCAGGAGGATTAAAAAAATATTAATCATCTGTGTTGCAGGAAGATGATAAAACTAGAAGATTCATATGTTGCTTATGACGGCTGAAATTGCTCTGGTGTAGAAAGCAAATTTGAAGCCATTAGGAATCATTAATGTTCTCAGTCCTCCTGGAAATTTACCCTATGTGAACAATCTTATGGAAAAATGCACTGACTTCGCTAGAGTTTTAACATGTAGAAAAGCTATTCATTGGACACATGATGATCTTAAAGTATAATGTGATCCTGCAGAAGGAAAGAGAATGAAGCAATATAGAATACCCAGTCATGGCTTCTCTCTCTCTCTCTCTCTCTCTCTCTCTCTCTCTCTCTGTGTGTGTGTGTGTGTGTGCGCGTGCGTGAGTGTGTGTGTGTTTCAGTGTGTTATCACTCACATAAATATACACTTAGAATATTATATCTCTGTTAAATTGATAATTAGGAACACTGTAACAGCATGGGAAATGTTCATCATTACAAATGAAAAATAGCAAGACACAGATTTATATATCCAGGCTAAAATTTTAACCTTGTCGAAAAAGATATATATGTACACACGCATGTGCATCCAGACAGAAAGGGAACTTGGGAAAGTGAAAACATCTGGTATATTGGGGTCTTGGGATTTATTTTTATTTACCAGGTTAGTTTTTTCTGAGAGAAACAAAATAGAAATGAAAACACAGACTAGTAATCACAAAAATTGGCTTCATTCACAAAACCTCATTTCTTACTGGAAGCTGCCCCCTTTCCCCGCTTTCTTCTCAGATGTCCATTTCTCATTTGGATGAGCAGCACGTGATCAGAAAGGGCCAGCCTCCAGTCAAACATAATCAGCACAAGAGAGTACTGCTTTCTGCAAGGAGACTTACTCTGTGATGGTTGGCAGAAGAAAGGATGTACAAAGAATGTGTGGGTAGATTTCACAGAGGCAGTGGGAATGAAAGAGGAGGCCATCTGTTAGAATGGGCTATGGCAAATTAAACTGCATATTATGAACATGGAATACCAGAAGAAAATCCAAATGCATTAGAGTTGGAAAATGACCAACTGAGGCACCATAAAACAAATCAACTACAGGCTGACAATATGTCATTCATAAGCTCAGATAATTCTATTACTAGGGAGAACATCATTCAAGCCAAAATTTGCAGACCACATTGGACATGGATTCTCCTTTTGGGGTCAACAACTACCTGTGTCCTTCCACATCACACACAGATGCCTCTGAGAAGCATTAATGACTCTAGTAAATTTAGAATAAACTGGAAGGCATTGGGGTTACTCTCAGCCCAAGTTCTTTAGTGAACTGACACCCAAGCCAGGCAAGCACGATTGTCAGAATTGCATCTGGATAGCAGCTCTTATCCTTTCTCCTTCTCCTCTTCCTTCTCTCCCCCTGCTTACTAACTCCTGAGTGTCTTGAGGCATTTCATAATTTCATATTGATAATATTGATAATCACCACCACTTCTTGGCTTGATTTCTTTATTTATCTAAGCAGCTAACATTCTTATTAGAGCTGGCATCTCTGGAGTTCCACACAGTTTCAGCTCACCGTCATTTCCTCCCCGTGTTCCTCCTCTCCTATATCTCTTCTTTGTTTTCACTAGGAACCTTTTTCAGGTTCCTGAGTCTCTTATACTTGGTGAGGTTGGTTAGTGTATCATGTTTTTGGCTCTTTCAGGTACCCAAGTCTCTCATACTTGGCGGTGGTGGGGCTATTGGTCCTTCCCTTTACTGTTGTTTCATTTGGATTTCTTAAAAATCTTGCTAATGATGATGATCCTGCTCTCTATGTAGTTTCTGTGCCCCCCGCAACTCTGCTGTGGCTTTGGGACTGGTTTGTTTTGTTTTCTGAGGGAATCGCTAGCTACATGTGGTTGGTTGATTGAAGAGTCATCCTGAAGCAGTCTATGTGGAGTGACTCTGGGAAGAGAGACTTTGGGATTTCCCATATGGAACAAATGCCACCAAGCAGTAGAGTAACAGTGTGTGAGAGGAAGTTCTATCTAATGCAGCAGGTCAAAGACAGAACAGGCTGTTTCTAAGACTAGCATATATGGGTGTGCGGATCACTCACTGTGTAAAGGTAGCTGGCAGAGAAAAGGAGAGAGAGCTGAAGAATAGCCCCTGCTTTGGAGTTGGTCTATGCAAGCCTGGAGGAAGGGCTACCTGGAACGCTGCTTTACAGTGGTTCCTATAAAGACACCATGTGTGCCCCGGTTAATCATAGCTATTCCAGTAGAGAAGTGCCTCTTACCGGGTCGATTGTTGCGGACCACAATGGAGAAAAACTGAGCTCAGGACAGTTTCCACTTTGTCATCTCTACACTCCTGAAAAAAATCTCTTATTTGCGTGTGTTTTGTGGGTGTGTGCATGCATGAGTGCAGGCGTTTGTGTGTGTGTGTGTGTGTGTGTGTGTGTGTGTGTGTTTGGAGAGTAGAGGTCAACTTTGCATATAGTTCCTCAGTAAATGTTCACCTTATTTTTTTTTTTTTGAGAGAATGTTTTTCTCTGGACTGCTGCTTGCCACCTAAGGCATGCTGGTGCCCTGATAAGTCACTGTGATGTGCTCTCTACTTATGCAGGTCTGCTAGGACTCCAAAGCGTTGTACCATGCACAGCCTTTTTATGTGGATCCACTTAGGTCCTCAAGCTTGCAAGGCAAGAGAGCGTCACTGTCTCCCCAGGCCCCGAATTTTTTCTTAATACAGCTGTGGGAATCTTGCACCATTCCTATCCTAGGCTAACACTATGCATATCAATGCTATCACCTTCTTGGATATATATTGATAAACTTGTGGATATTCTCATTTTATTGACTATTTTTCTTCTTCTTCTGCTTCTGCTTCTGCTTCTTCTTCTGTTTCTGCTTCTGCTGCTTCTGCTTCTGCTTCTGCTGCTTCTGCTTCTGCTTCTTCTTCTTCTGCTTCTGCTTCTGCTTCTGCTTCTGCTTCTGCTTCTGCTTCTGCTTCTGCTTCTGCTTCTGCTTCTGCTTCTGCTTCTGCTTCTGCTTCTTCTTCTGCTTCTTCTTCTTCTGCTTCTTCTTCTTCTGCTTCTGCTTCGTTTTTCAAGACAGGGTTTCTCTGTAGCTTTTGGTTCCTGTCCTGGAACTAGCTCTTGTAGTCCAGGCTGGCCTCGAACTCACAGAGATCCGCCTGCCTCTGCCTCCCGAGTGCTGGGATTAAAGGCGTGCGCCACCACCGCCCCGCTTATTTTTCTCTTTCTTAAGTGGGGAAAAACGTGCTGTCATGATTTGCCACTGAGAAGATAATGCAAACTGGAAATCATGAACGAATTTTCATCAGCATTATTAAATGAGACCTTGTTAGAGTGGGAAATCCAAAGTTGTAAGATTCTATTCATGTTAGGGTCTTTACTGAGCCATTACTGCTTCTTGTTTCATCATCCAAAATTGTCTTCTGTGATTCTCTGCGGTGTTCTTATTTATCAAACACTTTGTGGTTGGCCTCTCCACTCCTGATTTGGTTGATTCAGGGTCTAACATTTGGTGGTGAGTCACATTTTTGTGGGCACCCAGAATTTCCCTTGAATAGATTGTAAGTTCCTGAGGCCAGGTACCATGGCACACCTTTCCCTAAGAATTCCACCCAGGATATCGTTTTACCATTAAATTGAATTGTTCCTCTTTCTTCTACTCTTTCTTCCTTCGTCAAATATTGATTGAGGGTTTATTGTGTTTAAGTGTCCATTCTAATGGCCCAAAGGGACAAAGGGCCCTGTCTTCATGAAGCATTCTATTCATATCCAGATCTTCCATGTACTCTCTTTGTGTGGCCTCGAACATACTGCTTTCCTTAAGGGAGTTAAGTGTGGCCTCTGGCGCACACTGAAGGCTTCATAAATATTTCCATTTTTCCTTCCCAATTATTTTTTCTTTAATCACCTATTGCTCTCATGGTAGTCTATTTTCCCATAATTTCAAATATTTAATATTATATGGAAAATAACAGAATGCCCTTTTGGCTATAGGTCAGTTTTTGGTATCTTTATGCTCACATTTGCTTAGCGCAAATTCTTTTTCCTTTCCTGCTTAGGGATTTACTTAGACCAAAGACAGTGGCTGTTTTATTTCTACTTTGAGTGCAAGGCTCACAATGTAACTTCATTCACTTTTTCAAGTATTACTTTAGATTTTTTCCATTAAAACAGTGGCGTACTTCGGTTTATTTCCTTTAGTCTTCTGTCCTGAGAGCAGCTCCCAGAGTTATAGCCTTGGCTTCTTCAGCTGCAGGAGATTGCCTATTTAACAATGATAGATCCTCAAAAGAAAATTGGCTTTTCTCCTATAATTTTGTTTATTTAAATCTTGACTGCTTATAGTAAATATCCTCTCAAAGATAATTTCATTCTCAAACAATTTGGTATGTGATTTGATGCAGCGTGAGTGTTTATTTGGGGGATATCGTTTTTCTTTTAGAACGAGTTCCTAACAAGAACTCTGTTGAACTGCTTTTACATCTTTTTCATAGTATTTGCGGGGGGGGGGTGCGCTACTGGCAGGATGCTGGTTAGCATTCCTGGAGGTGTATTAGTTTACTAAAAGCCATTAGGTTTTGAGAAACTTCTTCATTGGCAGTAGCATCTGATCTTTATATTTTTTTAAAAGTGGAACTTCTAACAAATGTGATGATTTAAAAGAATTATAAGAAAAATACAATACGCTGTTGTCATATAATCTCTACAGTGTTTGTATTCCAGTGGTCACTCTCATATAACTGATGGCTTCTTTACTGTCAGGATACTAAGATGAAATTGGGATTAACATACTGTGCAATCAGAAAGTAGCCAAATATGTCAAATAGCTGTGGCCTAAGGAGATGAAGATTCTATTTTGATCCATAACTTCACACATGTCAAGATGAAAACATTAATGGTGTACTGTCTTTGTTGCTTTCAATGTGCTGGGAACTATAACTTGAAGAAAAACGCACCACCCAGGTCCGCAAAGCGCCTGCAAGTTGTCCTGCATGGAAAAGAAATAAAATGACCCCACCTCTCAATAAAATCACTTAGGTCCATAAGCTAAGAACAATAAGGTGTTTTAAATGGCTTTGACCAGATTCTAAATGACAAGAGGGATGGTCTCAAGATTTAAGTTACGTTTGAGGAGCAAAATCTTCAAGTCAGTTCACAAATAGGTACATTTCTAGTTAGTAAGTGTTTGGGAATTGTTTATTTTTGCCAATTGTGTTGAAAGTCAATTGCAAAACAGGCATCCTTCCTCCAAAACCCCAGCTCTAGTTGATTCTGTGTATTGACCTAGCCCTTTGCTTATTCTGCCATTATCTTTCATTTGCCATTACGTAACTAGGTTGTACATGCCTGTTGTTTTTAGATATGATTCTAGGCACTGTATTTTTTTTTCCATTTTTTTATTTTATTGAGAATAAGAAAAAAAAGATTCCGCCTCCTCCCAGCCTCCCATTTCCCTCCCCCCTCCCCCCTCTCTTCTCCCCCTCCCCCC
>NW_026068075.1:1922848-2003734 GCF_014885135.2 Alexandromys fortis
AACATCCAAACTGGCTAGGCTCCCACCAAGCCAGAACATGAAGTAGGATCAAAACCCCTTGCCATTGACCTTGGCTTCTCATCAGTCCTCATTGTTCGCCATGATCAGAGAGTCCGGTTTTATCCCATGCTGTTCCCGTCACAGTCCAGCTGGCTTTGGTGAGCTCCCAATAGATCAGCCCCACTGTCTCAGTGGGTGGGTGCACCCCCCGTGGTCCTGACATCCTTGCTATCAAATAAAACAGACGTGATCCATTTTTGTTAGACTTACAGTTGACTTTCTTCAAGCAAGTCATTTCATTTCTCGCAACTTTAATTGCATAATCCTTTTTAAATATGTATTTTTATTTATTTATTTTGGTTTTTAAAGATTTATTTATTATGTATATAATGTTCTGCCTGCATACAATGTATGACCGGAAGCCAGAAGAAGGCACCAGATCTCATTACAAATGGTTGTGAGTCACCCTGTGGCTGCTGGGAATTGAACTCAGGACCTATGAAAGAGCAACTAGTGCTCTTAACCTCGGAGCCATCTCTCCAGATCGCTAATTGTGTAATCTTTGTTGTTTTGTTGTTGTTTTTGTTTTGTTTTTCAAGACAAGGTTTCTCAGTAGCTGTGGAGCCAGTCCTGGAACTTGTTCTGTAAACCACGCTGGCCTTAAACCTACAGAGATCCGCCTGCCTCTGCCTCCCAAGTGCTGGGATTAAAGGCATGAACCGGCAAGGCCTGGCCCCTAATTGTATAATCTTAAATCAAACATAATGTTTTCTTTAAGAATTGTTAAAGGAATAAAAATCATTAAGTGTGGATGTGTTGTGGCCACATGGGATATGGTAGGACCTCAGCAATGATAGTTCTTAAACCATTGCGCATGCTGGAAAGTTAACTGCAGATATGATGATTACCATGTAGGGCATGGTACAATCTCAACAATGACAGTTCTTACAGCCATTGTGCATGCTGGAGAGGCTTTGGTGCTGGTAAATGAACTGAAAATCTTCAGGGTATGGATTCACCTCATAGAAAACTGGCTGAGAATATTTAAAGGCTGCAAGGAGGCTAGTTAGTCTTTTCTTGCCATTCATGTTTATTTCACATAAACTTGAATGGCAGAGCATAGTACACTAAGCATGGGATTTCTTGATCTATCCATGGGGAATTTAGAGATGACTGTTTTTTCCCTTTCCTAGCATTTTGAAAGTGTTAAAGGCTGGGGAGATTGAGCGCTTCTTCTCAGTTGCCAGAAGTGAAGGGGTCCAGAGGGGAGGGTGGATCTGGTCAGTAATGTTGTAATAATTCTGGGTGTTAATTTTACTTCCATGAGTCCAGAGTAAGTGGTAAAGATTCATAAAGTGTATAATCGAACACCTTTCTCCCCCATAATGAGTATTTGAAGGCAGAGATTGTCGTGATTTTCTATATTTTAAAAGAAGCATTCATGCTGCAATCTCTGAAAAGGAAGTTGCTGGTGCCTATTAAAGTTACTTTTATTTATTGTGCGGTAGCACAGATTGAAAGACACTACAAATTTATTACCCTTTGCTTTCAGATCCATTGATCTTGCAGTAAATTACACATAATAATGGTTTATTCACTTTTAAAATGTTTTTGTGCTTTTTATATTCTGCTAGGAGGGCAGGAATTATTACGTCAGTCTCAGAAGTAAAGACACCGAAGACTAGACACTTGCCCTAGAGCCTCTTCGATGATACAAAGCCTAGAACTAGGTGGATAGGCTTTCTTATGCCACAGCATTGGGCTGGGGCACACAGCCTTTTGCTCTTCCCCTCAAACTGATACGAATAGGCGGTACTAGGATGCCTTAAGAAAACGGGAAGTAATTAAGTCTGAGTTTCTTAAAACAAGACTTCCATCTATAAAAGGATGGAAGGTTTGGAGAACCGTAAAGATAGTGCTCTTAAAATAAAACCTCTTAGCAGAGGATGCTGTTGTGGCTAGCGATGGAGTGAAAGCTGGGAGACTTGTTCAGATTCCAAAATGCTGTTCACCAGGCCTGCTGGTTGTTTTTTTCATAATTGAAAACATGGTTTTACGGGTTGTGGGTATTTGTTTGTGCTTGGATGTGCATTGATCCCTTAGTGGCTTTTGAGCATCTGCTTCATGAGTTCCGAAGTGCTCAAGGCTCAGAATGCCCACACTCAATTCATTTCCAGGCATAATGTACATTTTACAAGAAGTCTACGTATTGATAGTATTAGGGGAGGCTCATTATGTTTGAATGCCTACCTTTTGCCTTCACAGGCTCAGATTCCATATTCGTGTAGGATTGGAAGTAGAGACATAGGTGAAAACCATTTGATTTTTCCACACAAATCCTAAAGCTAGAGCAGTTAAATAAGGAAGGCATTTTGACTCTTGACTATAGTGTGTTGGAAGATCGTGGATTTCAGTTATCTATGTTTATCTCATCCCCCAGGACTACAAATTATTGGCAGGTGCCTGTAAATGATAGCTCCAATAAATCTCAAGGTGAAGTTGCTTTGTGTCTCCAGGATGACAGGAATGATGACTGCCAGGCAACAGGGCCTGTGGCTATCCGCGGTGTGTTGCTCTCCCATTCAGAAAGCCCTTCCCACTTCAATCAGAGCCATGACACTTAACAGGATCAACTGTCTGTGGCGTCCTTTTATGGAATTGCTCTAGCTAGCTACAGGACCACAACCTGTATCCTATGTTGGGATTGGTCCCAAAGCTCGTTGGTAATAGGAGACTTTGGCACAGACACATCCATTAGACATAACTGTGGTGGTGTGATAACATGTGACCCCTATAGACTCATGTGTTTGAATGCTTGGGCCCATAGAAAGTGGCACTATTAGCAGGTGTGGTCTTGTTGGAGTCATTGTGGCCTTGTTGGAGGAAATGTGGGGGCAGGCTTTGAGGTCTCATGCTCAAACTACACCCAGTGTGGCCACACAATTCACTTCCTGTTGCCTGTGGATCAAGATGTAGACTTATTAGCTCCTTCTCCAGCACCATATCTGGCTGCACACCACCATGTCCTGCCAGAATGATAACGGACTAAATTTTGAAAACGGAAGTCAGCTCCAATGAAATGTTTTCCTTTTGAAGAGTTGCCACAGTCATGGTGTCTCTTCACAGCAATAGAAATCCTAACTAAGACAATCGCTGAAGGCTTTCTACCAAATATGTCATCCTTAAAATGTCAAAGAATTTTTATGGGTTTATAGCACCGTAAATATGCAAGGAAAGAGTTTTCTATTTAATCTGCATCTCCTTCCATAATGCTTTCATGTGGTAGTACTTTATTTCTTTTTTTAAATTATTTTTATTGAACTATAGTTTTTCTCCACTCCCCTTCCATCTTCTCCTCTCTCCTTCTACCATCTTCTGTGACTCCTATGCTCCCAATCTATTCAAGAGATCTTATCTTTTTCTCCTTCCTATATAGATCCATGTATGTCTCTCTTAGGGCTCTCTTTGTTATCTAGGTTATATGGGGTTGTGGATTGTAGACAACCTTTTCTTTGCTTTATGTCTAAAAACCACTTATGAGTGAGTACATGTGATAATTGTCTTTCTGGGCTGGGTTACCTCCCTCAATATGGTTTTTTCTAGCTCCTTCCATTTGCCTACAAATTTCAAGATGTCATTTTTTTTTCTGCTGTGCAGTACTCCATTGTGTAAAAGTAGCACATTTTCCTTGTCCATTCTTCAGTCGAGGGGCATCTAGTTGTTTCCAGTTTATAAACCAGAGATTTCCAAAAGTCCCATGGACTGGAGCTGAGATGTTTGCATTATTCCTCTCTTGTTCTCTCATAAAATAAGAATGCGTGGAGTTGGAGAGAGGATGTGGTGTAGGGGGCTTCTGGAGGGAAGGAGTAGGGCCTAAACATGATCTAAATACATTGTATACATTTATGAAATTACCAAATATGAACTTTACAGAAGGACGGCATGTGGAAAATGTACTGGTATCTTCAAATGTACTGGTATCTTCAAAAGAGGACGGCATGTGGAAAATGTACTGGTATCTTCAAATGTACTGGTATCTTCAAAAGAGGACGGCATGTGGAAAATGTACTGGTATCAGAGAACTATCTGGGAACTGAGGTAACATTAGAAAGTAATAAAATGTAGGGAGCAGGGCATGGAGAATACATGCTTGTGAGCCTAGGTCTTCGGTAGTGCAGGTAGGAAAATCATAAATGCAAGCTCAATGCAGTCCTTTCTTTTTTTCAATCTAAAAAATTTGGCTGGGCGGTGGTGGCTTGTGCCTTTTATTCCAGTACTCAGGAGGCAGATGCAGGCGGATTTCTGCGAGTTCAAGGACAGCCTGGTCTACAAGAACCAGTTCCAGCACAGGCTCCAAAGCTACAGAGAAACCCTGCCTCAAAAAAAGTCATTTATTCATTTATTTGCAGTTGAGTGTTTGTGTGTGGGGGGTGGGGCACATGCCACAGCACACATGTGGAGGTTAGAGGACAAATTTTGAAGTTGTCTTCCACTTTTATGTGGACTCTGGGGATTAATCTAAGATCTCCACACTTTCACTGCAAATACCATTACTGACTAAACCACTTTGCCAGTCCCAGCCCTACCTTTTAATTTTATTTTACTAAATCATTTTACCAGCCCTGGCTCCTGTGTTTTTATTTTACATTTCTATTATTATTATTATTATTGAGACAGGGTTTCTCTGTATATTCCTGGATGTCCTAGAACTTGCTTTGTAGACCAGGCTGGACTTCAGAGTTCTACTGAGTACTGAATTAAGGGGGGGGTGTCTTTTTAAAAACAGTTAAAAATATGAGAATAGTTGACGTAGCAGTTTACACATATGTTTGCATAATAATACACTGGTTTCAGTGTAGATTTTTTTATAAAGAACTTTCTTGCAAAAGATTCTAAATAAAAAACACCAACAAAGTCTTATGTTATATATTTTCCCCAAACACAAAGTCTTCCTGGAATTTGATGTTTCCTATTGGAGATGCCAAAATTGAATCTCTCTTGATGTAGCCCATGAAGAGGCATTGTTATTAGATGAAGTGATAGCATTCTGCAAAGAGCTAGTTGGCCTGGTTCTGACTTCCTTTCCTACGCCATCCTGGGTGACTTTGTCAAGAGAAACTTGTCTCTCTGGACTTTCACCTCTTTTCCCATGAAATAGCAGGGTTGAATTAGGTAATTTCTAAAGTACCTACAAGTCTCTGCAAGTAGGAACATGAATGATCAGCAAGTAGGATGTTGGTTTACACCACTATTTCCTAGTATTTGTGTATCATTCTAAAAGTTTCTGCTCTATCATGGGAAATTTCATACCATGGTCATTTTCGGTAGATGATAACATACTTTGGGTTGGTAGGCAGTAGGTGAAAGAAATGTGTCAAATCTTGTTATCTGTATATTAAAAAAAACCATATTTGTTTACATTTGTAATGCCACCAAGCAAACAATTTGCAAAGTCAGAATGCCCTACTGAAACATTTGCTCAGATATCTTAACTTTATTGACTACTTGGGCTTCACTTAAGGTGAATGCTGAAAAAATATTGTCTTTTGTCTGTACTAATATTTACAGCTCAGTACACTTCCCCTAGGTAGGAATAATTACCTGATATTGTTAGCAGAACCCCTCTGTTCTAATGTGGGCTTTTGTGATTATAATGATTTTTATTTGAACAAAATACTTTGACTGACAGTCTCCACACTTGCTTTTTTCCACACACAGTTCTTAGAGGCTAGCAGAACAGTGTGCGTAGCTGAAATGCCTTCTGTTTCTTTCATCCAGCTTTATACTGTGTCAGTGGGAGGACTGGATAGTTTCTATGCTGTATCACCTAAAGAAATAAAGGCCAAAATTATCTTTGCAACAAAAATCACTGGAAGAAAATTATTTCAAATTATAACAGAAAAAATACCCAGACACTAAAATCAGGTTATTTTTGATTTTTGTTTCAGTGACTAGCTGAGATTTATCAGTCTTTAATGAAGAACACAAATTGTTGTTCCATACCAGTGTGTTTATATTTTGTTATCAAGCTTCCCCATGAGCCCCTGCTCTCTTTATGTCTGTCTCTGTCTCTTTGTCTTTGCACCTCTGTCTCTCCCTCTTTCACTCTCCCCCTCTCTTTCTCCAGAAAGGTAAGGAGATTTTTTTCCCCTTGAAGATAGTCTTTGGAAGAACCCGGGTTCATTTGATTTTGTGACAATTCAGGTCTGTTCATGCTCATGATGTGTAGACAAGAGAGGTCCCATATACCTATGTGGTCCTAATCAAAGTCTTTCTAGTAGTTTTTGACTGTCCTTTGTGATTACTGGTGCTTAGGGAGAGATCTCTTTTCCAGAATTGGACTCTCCTCTATTCCTGCTACCTTGGGGGCATCCTTCCAGAATGCTGTGGGTTTCCAGTTACAGGTTTTAGTAAGGATGTTCTCAGGAGATGCACAGAATTTCTTTCCTTCATGGTCCCTTGAGTCATTATAAGCTGTATATCCCATCCTTCTTCCTTCTAATTTTGGAATGAAATGACCTTCCTTTTGCAGTCTCTGAGTTCATGGCATGCATCTATGAAAATGACCCACTGGCAACTCTACGGATGTATGCTGAGCATCCGGGAGGCCAAGTGCCAGAGACATAGAAAATATTCTCCCATGGAGAAGGGCCAGGCATGCTCAAGGACGATATTCCTTTAAACAGAAAGGTTGTAGAAAATGATTTTCCATTAGAGCCACCATTATGTATGTACAGGCGCCAAGCCTCATCCTAAATTGGCTCATTGTCACCGACTGTGCATGGGAGAGGTACATCTCTGGGCATGGAGGGAGCATGGAAGAAGGCAGATTGATGATGGTTCATTTTTCTATTACCAGGCAAATGGCTTTCCTTTCAAAGGTACAGCGAGAACAAATGAGCTGAGGGTCCCATGTTGAGCGTCGTCCTGTGGGAGAGGCATCTTTAGGAGATGCGCTTTCGTGTCCTCCCTCCCCGGCGTGCTCTGAAAAGAGCACAGTGCTGGCAGCATTCTGTTCTCTTGTTAGAATCCCCAGGCTGGAAGAATTCTTAAAAGTCATCTAGTCCACCCACTCACCCCCATCTGATACACCAGCTGCTTCTACAACCGAACTGCTATCTTTGCTTAAGCAGAGTGCTCCCAGACCCGGGAACTGGAGAGCCTCCCCACAGGTGATTCTGAAATCCTAGTCCATGTTCCTGCCATCCATTTCTGCTAGCTGGACCAACTGGGACCACACAGATGGTTTCTAGCTTGATTTACACGAATCTTTTGTGGCTTTCCTCTTCCGTGCTTCCTTAGTCTGGTTTGAGTTTTTCCAAGGGTCCTCTAAAGCCAAGAATGAAAGGATGCCTTTGAGACAATTGGAGAAAAGCATCTCTTCTTCTCTTGCTTGAAGTGAGATGAGTTGATGAGGATTAGTGGAGACTTTGGGGTGGAATGAGGATCTGTGCAGCCATTCCTCTAATGATGTGGGCTTGTTTTCCCCAGTTCCTTTGATTTCCACTAATAGAGACAAGTGCTTCTTCCTCCATATTCCTCTCACAAGATTCAGAACGCAGTCTCACTAGTGGGCTTGAACACGGAGGCACAGGCCTGTGATCCTGGCACTCAGTAGACTAAGGTAGAAACCTTGCATATTTCAGACCAGCTTGGGCTACATGGTGAGATACCATCTAAAACTCTTTCTGGCATTAATGAGTTCCTTCTTTCATCTTTTTTTTCCTTTTTTTAAATATAATTTTTTATTGAAAAAAAATTTTTTTCCGCCTCCTCCCCGCCTCCCATTTCCCTCCCCGTCTCCCTTTTCCCCCCTCCTCCCTCTCCTCTCCCCCTCCCCCCACTCCTCTCCCCCTCCCTCTCCAGTCTGAGGGGCAGTCAGGGTTCCCTGCCCTGTGGAAAGTCCAAAGTCCTCCATCTTGGTCTAGGAAGGTGGACATCCAAACTGGCTAGGCTCCCATAAAGCCAGAACATGAAGTAGGATCAAAACCCAGTGGCATTGTCCTTGGCTTCTCAGCAGCCCTCATTGTCCGCCATATTCAGAGAGTCCGGTTTTATCCCATGCTTTTTCAGTCGCAGTCCAGCTGGCCTTGGTGAGCTCACAATAGATCAGCCCCACTGTCTCCGTGGGTGGGTGAACCCCTCGTGGTCCTGACTTCTTTGCTCATATTTTCCCTCCTTCTGCTCCTCCTTGGGACATTGGGAGCTCAGTCCGGTGTGCAACCACTTTGGAAAGCAGTGTGGCGGTTTCTCAGGAAATTCGGGATCAACCTACCCCTGGACCCAGCAATGCCACTCTTGGGAATATACCCAAGAGATGCCCGATCATATGACAGGGGCATTTATTCAACTATGTTCATAGCAGCATTATTTGTAATAGCCAGAACCTGGAAACAACCTAGATGTCCTTCAATGGAAGAATGGATGAAGAAAGTGTGGAATATATACACATTAGAATACTACTCAGCGGTAAAAAACAATGACTTCTCGAATTTTGCATGCAAATGGCTGGAAATAGAAAACACTATCCTGAGTGAGGTAACCCAGACCCAAAAAGATGAACATGGGATGTACTCACTCATAATTGGTTTCTAGAGATAAATAAAGAACCTTCATCTGGAGATGGATGGAGATAGAGACAGAGACCCACACTGGAGCATCTTTTTTTTTTTTTTTTCAACGCAGGGTTTCTCTGTGTAGCTTTGGAGCCTGTCCTGAAACTAGTTCTTGTAGACCAGGCTAGCCTCGAATTCACAGAGGTCCATCTGCTTCTGTCTCCCGAGTGTTCAGATTAAAGGCGTGTGCCACCACCACTCAGCTCCTTCCTTCATCTTTCTAATGCACTTTGATTTAACACTGGAGTTCGTGCACCTATTAGTCTTTCTGGTGCCTTACCGTACTGGAAATCTCCATTGAGCATAAACTTGACAATTGCTGTCGCCTTGCTGCCTGGAAATGAATGGTTCTGAGTGGGGTTGATATTGTTGCCCCCACTCTCCTAGAGCATCTGGCAATGTCTGGAGATATTTTCAAAAAATTTTGCTGGGTGTGGTGGCGCACGCCTCTAATCCCAGCACTTGGGAGGCAGAGGCAGGCGAATCTCTATGAGTTTGAGGCCAGTGTGGTCTACAGAGAGAGTTCCAGGACAGCCAAGGCTATACAGAAAAACAGTCTAAAAAAAAAGTGTGTAAAATATTTTGCCTTTTTATCTGTCTGTCTGTCCATCCGTCCACCGGTCCATCTATGTACCAATTGAATGAATGTTGTTTCTCTACACTTTCAGAGGTACTTTACTTGAAATCTTCAAATTCACATCTTATTATTTTCATCTGTTAAAAATCCTGTTACATTCAGATGTTTGGATCCTTAGCATCAGTAGGCGCGTCTTCAGTATTTCTAGCTTTGTGTGTGAGACTCCACTGCCCGTAAAGGACAATTAACACATAGAAAGACCCTTTCTCAGAACAATGATTTACTGAACTGGCAGGTACTTCTACAGTAGGTTGGCTAAGAATCTCTTTTTTTAAAAAAAAAAAACTGTATACATTTTTGCGGTAGAGAGCTGGTGGACTCTCGAATGACATCTCGACTCACACGAGACCACTTCGTGAGGCGGTACTGAGCTGCAAGCAGAGGCTCCAGCCGCCACATCAGCGGAAAGTATTGGCTCCCCGCAAGAGCAAGGGACAGGAACCAAGGATACCTAGATTGTTGCTTGGCAAAATCCCTCCTCTCCCAAGTAGTATTCAAGTGTTATTAGTTCCACATGCCTAGACAGAGATGGAGGATAACTGTTATTGGTAGGAAGATCCTGCTGCCTTTAATGGGATTTGTTTTAAGGAAAACTTTCTTGCTTCTGTTCAGATTTCTGCAACAGGCCAGGCAGCGCTCCAGTTGCTGGCTTAGTGACTGCATTGTTGCCCTTGTTGGTCAAGATAAGCAGACTTACATTTCAACTCCCATTTATAGCGCGTTTTGCAATCAAATTGCATAAGGTAAGCTAGGCAGTTCTCATGCCCTGGTCACCAGAGATGAGGTCTCCCTCTTGAGCCTATTTTCCAGATAGCTAAAATATTTCACTTCCTAAGGGCCAAAATGAGTGATTTTGTTCTGTTGTTGTTCCAAAGAGTAGAGCAGAGGTCAGCAAGCTATAGCCAGGGTCAGAATGTTTCCTGCATCTCTATGCCTATAAACTGAGAATGTTTCCTTTGAATCTTGTCAAGCGATTGAAAAGAGCCCAAAGTAAAATATTTTATGACGCGAAAATTATATGAAGCTCAGCTTTCAAGATGCATATGAAAAGGATTATGAGAACACAACCAGGCTTATTTGTTTGAATGTTTTCTTTGCCACTTTCTTGAGGAGCAGAATTGAGTAGGCGTGATGGAGCTCTTATAGGCCACAAAGCGAAATATCGGGGCAAAATATGTTATTATCTGACCTTTTACAGAAAAAGAAAACGAACTTTTCCTCACCAGCATGTAATGGAGTCTTCATTTTGTGACTTTTAATCTGTTGCGTGCCCTGAAAATAATCTTTCTGTTAATAGCCTGTTTGATAGGAGTCTTCTGGCATCTGACTTAAGGGTGAAACTATGTAAAATTCTGGAAAGGCACACTTGGAGCTGGGAGAAAAAGTTCCCAAGTTTGCTGAAGATGGGTGGGATAGGAGTTTCTGCATTCTTTGGGTACAGATCTAAGAGTCTTTCCCCTGGGGCTGCACAGTTCTCTCTTTTTCTGTCGAGGGGCTTGCAACGACGCCCTGGGCCTCCTGGGTGCTGAACACGTGTTCTATCGCTGCAACACCCAGGGCATACAGTAACTTCATTGATAGGCCTTGCTGGCTAGTGTTTCCTCCATCCGAGTAATCTGAAGGCTCTCATCACATCTCCTCAGCAGAATGTGTTTACCTCCTGTCTACTAGATAGGAAGTGTGCAACTCTTTCCTAGAAGAAGTTTTTCTACATGTTTCACTTAGGATTTTCTGCTTCAACATTTTTTTAAAATTAATGTAATATCAACCTTCTGAAACTTATGGTCACTTGTCTCTCTTCTATAGAGAGACATTAAAAAGAAAAGTTTTAAATTTTAGCTGCCTGTATTATATTATATATATATATACACACACACAAATAAACTATATATGTACTTATATAATGAAACTAAATCTATTTTGAAGTAATAGAAACTGCTATTTCTCCATCCCTATCATTTTTACCATTAGCATTAGGTTTATCAACATTTGAAATTCAATCTATTTCTAATATACATAGTTAAACATGATATAATTATCAATACAATTATATACTTTATTATGTAGAATGCCATGCATTATAGATATGTGTGTTTCATAATTAATAAAATTAACAAAATTCTGATTACAAAGTATGAATATATAATATACTATCATTGATGAGCACTAGTTATCAACCAATTATATACTCCTTATATGCATATAATTGCTATATATTATGTTAATATATAATTATATATAGCAAAATATATTACACAGATAATATACTATACTATCATGACATGATATTTTATAACATGCAGTTATTTATTAATATATAATATTGTATAGAGTATATGACCAATATATACTTACATATTATAACTATGAATATGAATTTTTGTAGAGTATACATTTGTATTTTGCCAGATGCTGGAGTTTCAGTTCTACCCAGACTATCTGTAGCTTCCAAAACATTCTATTTTAGCAGTTCATTTAGGATGCCAAGATTTCATTTTCTTTTACATCTCCAGCATCACGTAAAGTATTCAGCATAGTAGATTCTTGTTTATTGAATTAAGCTCATTTGACTGCAATTGAGAGAATATTCTTGAGATTTCTTTTCATTTGTACAGTCCTATAGAACTAATGAATGATTGAACAATTTCCGTAAATATTTGTCCATAATTTACCCAACAGTCCCAAGGGCATATCTAGGCTTAATCTGTATCCAGTTTGCTGGGGTGAATTCCTCTAATGGAGTCCTTGTGGTGTTAAGAGAGGCTAAAGAAGTGAAGAGGAGTAAATGAGTAGGATTTTGCACTGATGATAGCTGTCCTGCCTGAGCACCACATTTGGAAGTGGATTTGAAGAGAAGGTCTGCGTGGATGCTCAGAGAAATGAGAGAGAACTAAGGGAAGGGGCAGAGTAGCTAAAGGTCACTAGTTCTTTTCTATAACTTAGCTGTAGAGCTTCAACTCAAAGTTTATGTCCCTGCTAATATGAGAAATGCTGCATTCGTACTTTCAGATGAAGACCGAGAACCACAGAGAAGCCAAAATGCTTCCCTGAACGGTGTCGCACATCAGCGCTTTCTGGACTATTTTCCACATTGGTGTTTTTGTCGAACTTCTCATTGTTTGATGTAAAGCTATTGTTCCTCGAGCTAAAGATAGCAATCCAGGGTTGTTGAGAGCAGCGCAAATAAGAAGGTTATCTGAATTCTCTACTTCTATTCACAGAACCACTGGGAATAGATTCCCAAGTAGATTCAGTTTGGATAGCTTGGGTATCTGTTTATAGCCATTGCTTTTAGATTTCTTCGTATTAATGTCAAATCCTGACAACTATATGTGTATGTATGTGGGTAGGTAAGTTTCCTCTCAAGAATTAAAGTAAAATCCCTATTTACTTTTATTATTCCTGTTGCTTTGCAAAAGTACTTAAGAAAGCTGACATTTTCAGAGCAAAGGCAGAGCTCATCTGAGTAGCAGGAAAGTTAAGAATAATGTTAAGACACAGAAATACATGATACGTAAAAAATGCTTTAGCATTTTTATTCCATTTGTCTGGGAATGGTGTGGCAATTATTAGTTCAGGTAGAATTCAGGATGTTTAACCGATTTAGTAATTATGAAGAAATTATTCACAGCAGAAAAACCACTTGATAGGCTAAGCCAAGTTGAAGGTGATGTTTACCTTGTCAACAGATGCCATGTGGACAATTACCATTAGGGATTTCCTGAAACACTTCTGAGCCACGAAGCACATGTTATGACATGTGGACACACATCCATGTGGCCCTCCTTACCAATGGTTTCCACACTTGTGAATTCAACTCAATGAAGACTTCAGATATTTGAAGTGAATTGTGTCTGTACTGAACTTGTATGTGCGTTTCCCCCTTGTATTAATTCGTTAAATAATATAGCATAGTCACCATTTCCGTAATACCTCCCACCCTCCAAAGAGGACTTAATGTGTGTCACAATGTGTGCCTAGACTACATCCAAGGAGCGTGAACATCTACAAATGTCAGTATCTGCAGGGGATGGGGGTTGTCCTGGAACCAGTCATCCATGAACACTGAGCAAAACTGCTACTGTAAGTGACAAGCCAAAACATCCGTACGTAATCATGTGTGTGGGGGTGGGTGGGTGGGGGAGTGTCCTTGCTCCTTAGAGAGATAGAATGGCTTCCCAACACCATTGTTTTCTCAATGCGTTGCTATTAAATCTGTAGCCATTTATCCATACACTTGTGGTGGAATTAAAGAGCTCACACTGGTTCCAAGTCTGTAATGAACTGTGGGTACGTACTGCACAGGCTTAAGGATTGCAGGCACAAGAGGCCCTCCAAGAGGAACAGAGACCCTGGGATTTGAATCCTGTGGAGGTTGCTCTGGTTGGATGCAGCGATTACCAATGAGGACATTTGACTGTGTGCCATAATTGGGGTGGGCTCCCTGCTTCCCCTGCAGAGCAGTGTAGGGCAGTGGGGGCAGGGCAGGGGAGAGCAGGCTAGTTTCAAACTACTGTTTTCTCTCTGTCATCTTCTCTCGGGATCTTCTGAGAGTAAAAAGGAAAATATTTCCCTGATAGTTTGGCAACACATTTAATTAGAGGTGGTAATGAAAAGTCATTACAGCAGCACAATGCATTTGCATTAGGAGTTAGGCTTAACATATTTAAGGGTGCTTGCTCACAAGCTGTTTGGTGATTAGGGACCTATCTACTGAACACGGAAATAAATAGAGAAGTGAAGCTGCCGTGTGAAAAACGAATGCACTGACGTTAGGCTGCATATAATTGCTACACAACCAAAACCGAGCGTATATAGTCCCCAAAGAGAGGCAGGAAGCCTTGTCAGGGAGCATTTGCTAGTCTAAGCTGTTGTTTGTGGCTCTGCGTGGCGTTGGCTCAAAGCCCAGTCTGGCCCCTAGAAAGCAGTGGGGTGAGTTGATCTGTTCAATCAAAACTGATTGATGTAGTAACTGGATTTCTCAAGTGTGTTTTCTCTCCTTTCATATAGGCAAAAGCCCAATGTTCAGTGGTTTTTATTTTTTCCCCCTAACCTCTAATCATCTAACTATGGTATCATGTCTTCATAGCTCATTTCCTTTTTAAGTGACTTTCTTTCATCTCCCATCTTCTTAAGAGCTAGACGAGATAAAATTACTTCATCTGTCCTTTGATCTTCACATAGTGGGCATGTTTGCCATACCCATCAGTTACACTGACCCATTTTTTTTTTTAATGAAAACATGTGCTAAAATGTTTAACTTAGCATGGCCAGTCTGTAGATTCTAATCATAATTGGCTGATTTAGTTGTAAAAATCTGCTTTGTAAAAACAAATCACTAAGGCCAGCGGTTTGTCCTTATAAAACATGGCTGCAATTGTCTACCTTCTCACCTGACTATTTGGCCAGCTAGCTAACTGACTTCTGAACATTATCCCTGCAGAGGTGCGCCCATTTTTTATGGTATGTCACCGAGTCAAGAGCTTCAACCAGTACCCCTTCAGGTTGATTCTTAATTTTATCAGGAGCCCCCCTGGCAGTGAAAAGGCTCCGTGTCTAATTCAGATAATGAGCTCCATTGCCAGAAATGCCTCCACGTCTTGAGCCCCACAATCACCCTGGGAATTCATCCTAGAGGAAGGTCTGTGTTCATTTGCTGCTCAGTTTCCTACCCATTGGGGATAGTTACAAGGTCTGAACCGTCTTCTGCGGGAATGGGACAAGAGAAGCGTTTGTCGTTGTGGGAAGGTCCGAGCATGAAGTCACAGCGTAATATTTATACTGATTGTACTTTCTTTCTTGATTTGGAGAAACACGAACTCCAGATGAGAAGAGCAGACTTCTCACTGGAGACCTTTAGAAAGCCGAGCAATAAATCTAACAGGCTTCTTTGGAACCCTGGAAAGCTCCTCAGTCTCAGGTTTCCATGGTTCTACCGAAGAGTTCCAGCTCTTTATTTTTTCATAAAAGCAACCAAGAGACTCAGTTTCTTCTTTAAAGTGTGAGATTTGGGAAGTGTGTGAGATCACGTGATTTCATTTCCTCCACCAGGGCTTTCTCACTGGCTCTAACTAGGACGTAAAGCTGCACTTGAAATAGATTAAGCTCACTAAGCCTATTGCTTTCTACTGACCCACTGCAGTTTAAAATTGCTTTGGGAGTTTTATGAACCACCCCCATGAAGTTCTTTTTTTAAAAAAAAACACAAAGGCACGGTACGCATTATATGCGAGTGGGAAATATAAAATATTCAACTTTACCACAATTCTGACTAAGAACAGGGAGCATGGAGCTAAATTGAAGAATAAGTGATAGTATTTATGTATATCTGGGACTGTGACTATGTTCGAATTGACTTGAGTTCCCGGGCATCACCAGCTAAGGAAGCAATAGTTATTGAAGAAGCAGAATAAAAAGAGGGAAGACGGGAAGGAGAAAAGGAAAGAGCACAAGTAAGACGAGTATCTCACAGCTCCCAAATGTGTCTGTCCTGTACTATGCATAGCAACTGTATTGCATACCAAAGTGTCACGTGCCAAATCTAAAAACTTCCAACAATCTTAATAAAAATACTTCAGGTAGATATCTTTGGATGGAAAGAGGAATAAGAGGACCAAGGAAGGGAGAGTAGAAAGGGGAAAACAAAAGGGAGAAAAAGTCGGAGAGCAAGAGGCAAAACCTGCCTTAGTTTCAGAAGGTTGAAACTGGAGGCTGGGAACCAACATTATTCATCTCCTTTGCTAAGCTTTCCCTATTTTCTTGAACTAGGTCCTGTTGTTAAAATAATTGGATGTTTGAAGTAAGAACTAAGAGGTTCTCGGTTTCTAGCGAGGTGCAAAGGGATTGGAGTCTCTTCATGGCATTTATTTCTTATTAGCCCTGCTGAGGCTCTAATCTGAAAATGATAATGGGTTTCAGTTCCTTCCTTCTACAGAGAGCTATATATTTTGGTAGTGGTGTGCATCGAACTCAAGGCCTCCTGGATATTAGGCAAGTGCTCTGCCAATGAACTTTATCTCCAGTCCTTAGGAGCTATTTTTTGCCTTCCTTTTCGAGTTGCAGAGTTATGGTATCTTCTTAAGCAATTCTTGCTCGCTATAGGCAACACATTTAATAGTGGTGGGAAGTGGGGCGCTCCTCACACTTGGCTTGTCATCTACAATTGCATTTCAGCTCGTGCCATAGAAACCCAGAACGACTTTTTCTACATTTAAGTATCGTGTGGAAGAAAAGAAAATCTTGCATTCATTTGGAAATCATATGTCTGTGTAAGTCATTCTTAGTGGGAAAGCCCAAATCCAAATAAGACAATAAAATATTAAATCAGTGTTGCAAGTAGAGTGGAATATCAGTTTACAAATGATAATTTTTAATTCTGGTTTCTTAGAGACCAAGCCCCCTGAGACCATCCCTTTAATCCAAACCTGCCATTTGGAGATCTCCTCATTCCTTTTTCAGTGAGCACCATCTGTTGCTACAGAGTGAAACTGAGATACTTAGCTAATGACCTTCTTGCTTAGGGAATGGGGCAACCAAGGGGTAGTTCTTAGGGTCTCATCAGGTGATATGCTTGGGAACAGCATTGGTTGCTCTCACTGGCAGACGTGGGGCGCCGGAGGGCAGGGGAGATAGGTTTGGTGGGTATGAAATGACCCCATTGATGGAACTTTGATGTTAAGCCGATGTTGGCAGAACCTGATAAAGTGTGTGTGTGTGGGGGGGGTTGTTTGCAGAACAGTCAGAATCTTAAATGACTCATGACACACACACACAAAATTATGTTTTTGTGTGAATGTGCAAGACTTCCACCATCAAAGCATAATTACTGCAAAAGATAGTGCAATTGATCCAATAACTGCTTGCTGACTGCAGTTGCCTGTGCTATAAAGAAATCTATGTTTTTGTTGAGGAAGGGGATAAAAGAAAAGATAGCTAGCAGTTGCGTCCTGTTCATGTTAAATGTTCACAGAGAAAAAACAAAAAGAAAATCCTAACAGGATCAAGCAGGGTATAAAGTACAACAAACCACAAACAGTGAGGTAAGTGGAAGGGTGTGGAGTGTCACTGGACGCCTGCTGTCTTAGTTCCAGAAGCGCCTGGGACAGTTTGAATGAGTGATTAGATTGAGCTTTGGGGATTCCTCTTATCCAAATGCTTCCCAGGAAAAGAAGGACTGCCTGTTTATCTAAGACAAGCGCTAGTGGGGGCAAACAATGACTATTTCCATTTGAGTTAGGCCACTGCTTGGAGCTCAATTAGTGAGAAGCCAGCTTTTCTGCAATCTGGTAAGCTCTGGTGGGCTGGACAGTCTTGGCCCCGTAGTGGTGAGTCGTCGGTATTAAGCAAGAAGTCCAAGGAGTCAGAGGGCTATCCCCAACCCCCAGTTCCAGATACAATGGAGCAGATCCCGGTAGGCACACACACAGTGCCTGTTCACACATGTACCCCTGCTGCCGTTTTCCCGTACAACCGTTCTCCCCACATTTTCCGGACGAACTACCGGAGTCACAAATCCAAATGTGTGGCTTGCCCTGGGTAATGAGTCACCGGGTGGAATTTCATTTGGTAGATTTAAAGAGAGTTAGTGTTGATCTATGAAGCCAGATGATTTAAGAAATTGAAGCAGTAGCAAGTAAATTGCTTTTCTCTTGTAGTGCAAAATGCTTTCTAGGCATTTTTGGCTTTTCTTTTTAAAATGGATTTATAATACCATTTCTCTCCACCTCACGGCTCGGAGTAAACCTCTTTGCTCTGATGAATCCTAAGTGGCCCCTCATTTCCCACAAACAGATTGTCCACCGGGATTTTTAATATCTTGTTTTAGATGGTTTTTAATTCTATAGGAAGGAAACACAAATTAATATACATTGTAATTTCATGCTTTTATTTCTTCTGGAATCTCTCATGGGGAAAGCCTGTTCAATCATACTCAAAGCTTTAGCCTAACAACCAAATGTTGCTGCTAATCAGCACAGTCTCTTGCTCTTATCTCTTTCTCTGGAGACAGTAGGGAAGTCACACCAGAAGTTACTTGTGGGAGAGAGAGAGACACAAGCAATAAACATAGCCAATTCATTCAAGCAGATCACTGGCAAATGCGCAGAACAGTTACAAGAGTGGACACTTCGGGAAGCTGTGTCCAACCCTTGTTGATTTGTAGTCAAATCCTTTGGAAGTAGAGAATAACCGGTTGCTGCCTCTCAGAGCCAGCAGCAAGCTTGAGGAAGCTGGAAGGGAGAGTTTTTATGCCTTGGAGGTGGAAAGACCAGAGTGGTTCCAAAATAGCCTCTTCTGCCTTTGCATGTCATCTCGCCCGTCCTTCCGGTTGTAGATACATATCCTTTCTCCCAGCAACCTCAAGGACAGTGTTGCCAGGACTCTTCTCTGGAGAGACTATCGAAGTTAGAAGAAAAATCAACAATTAGCCATAGAAATTTTTAATGCAATAGTTGTACCTCATGGAAATTCCACAGACTCAGTGCACTCAGTGTGGAGTTTCTTGAGGGCACGGACTATGTAACAAAGTATTTGTAATCCTTGAACACAGTTTGGAGTCTCTCAAGGGCTTCATGCTGAGCAAGTGTTCCGGGCTGCTGAGGAAACAGGTCTCTGGGATTCTAGAAGAGGAGACAATAAGCTCCACACAGGCAACTCTGAAACCGCATGAGAACGAGGACGATGAGTTCCCAGCCCAGGGATTTGGGAGGGGACCGCAGTTCTTGCCACTGGAACACGCGGGACCTTGAAACAGGAAAGCAAGCTCTTCGGCTTCATTACTAATCTGCTTCTCTACACCGAGAGGGCCGCTGGCTAGCCTGAAGTTGGCCGGCTGTGGGGAGACCCACAGAATGTATGAGAGGTCAATTCATGCAGCGACAGTTTTGAGAAGGGCCCTGAAAGTGACACCGAGAGGAGAGGGAGGAGTAATCATCGGGTATTGTTTAAGAGAGCAGCTGTCATTATTGACATTTCGGGGTTGAGGTCAGGAACGGGGTGAGGGCCCCTGCAGGTCATGGTCTATGTAATTGGTGCCCCGTCCTCCTCTTTCGGTTCCACCACTCATCCACGCAGCTGTACATCCCGGATGTATTTTCCACGGAAGTGGCCTTTGTAAGACATAAGGTGAACAAACTGCTTATTAAGGTAAGACAATGGAGGCCCCATTTTAAAAAGGTTAAGATGTACTCCAAAGTGTCAGTACATCGCGCCATTCATTAGCAGTGTATGGATGCACAGCCTGGTATTTTCCAAAGGCCACACTAACCTTTTCAAGCATGGAGCCAGCTAAAAGGAATGGATTTCCTCACCATTTGATGAGAGAAGAAATCTCTTAAATGCTTATTTTTATTTGCTCGCTGAGAATCATCTCTGTGGAGCTCAACATGGGGAAATGAATCCTGAACACTTTAGCAACTCACTTCAAATACCATTAGAAAGCACTTGGGTTAATAAAAGCTGAAAACAAAGGCCTGGGAGCCCTCTGGTGCTAATAACTCCTAGAGAGAAAACGAGACCTACCTAGGCCCTCCTGTTTGCCAAAAATGTCTCTGAATTTAAGCTCTTTATTGTTAAAAAGCTTAAGTTTTGCCAAACCGTTTTTTCTTTAAGTACACCCACTTTTCTATGTAATTGGCTCAACACTGCTATTTGCATAATTGTCATATTTTTCTGCTTCCCAAGGGGTCTGTTAAACATAAAGGTGAACCACAAAGTGGTTTGACAAAGTGCACATTTATGTGTGATGTGCAATTCTCAAGTCACGAAGAAAATTATATCTTTTCTATTGAGGTTATCTTACATTTGGAAACCAAGTATTCAAAACTCATTGCCCCCTGGGATGGGTTTAATGCGCTTTTCCTGGACTTGACCAAAGACTGTTTTTCTGAGCCCTGGCTCTTTAAATAATGAGGTTGCCACGAGGCCTTGATCTTATCAGGGACTTAAAACACAAACATTTTTCTTTAAGCTTTGCTATAACAATACATTCATTGAGTCTGAATCTTAATCTTGCAATTTGTCAGAGCAGGGCCATGTTTTGCTGCGAGGTGTCTGACAATCACTTAGCTTCTCGAAGTCTCCCTTTGTCTAGCTGTAAGATGGTGATGCATCTAACTCACAGAACAATTGCATATTCATTTATGATGAAGTGTGCTACCCAGGCAGGGTGTGGTCTATATAGTAGATGTGCTGACAAATATGTCCTATTGCTTCATTTCCTCTTCTTTCATAGTACATGGATGGCATTCAAATCAATGATTGAGTAGTGTATCATGGGTATAGGAAAGACCCGAATTTACATTCTGTGTTTTCCACTGGCAGGGATAGTGCATAAAGAGCTATATGATCTTGGGTAGGTTTTTAAAAAAGCATCATGGTGTTTGTTCCTTTATCTGGTAATGGGGATAGAAGCTAGATATATGGACCTTTGAGTTTGTATTGAGGGGATTAAATAAGATAATGAATATAAAGGACATGTAGATGCTCAATGCGCCTGTAACTTGACAAGTTTGGACCTGTTACCTGGATGAGGATGTGAAAAGTGAAGTTTACTTTAGATTTCCTGGGTGTTATCTTGTAACTTTTCAACACTGGGTGGGGTGGAATGTGAATATTCTCTCTCTGGAAACGGCCTGACCCAGGAAGGCTCTAGCCACTTCCTTTGCAGTGGAACTAGGTTCTCCCAGGTTTCCTGAGTCCTGTGTGTGCTTCTGGCTGTAGACTGATGGCTTCAGATTGCAGGGTTGAGTGGAGGAACAGTATTCATGTTGTGATAGTGTTCAGATCATAGAGATAATAGGACACTGAACATCCGGCCTGATCCAAAGCCTGATCACATGGCTGAGCTTTGAGTTCTGGATTCCCCTTGACAAGGTTATCCACTCTTTGCCAAGGGTTTTATGGTCAGAATTCTAGCCAACAGTAAACCTCAGCAGAGAGGAGAAATAGAAGGCTGTGTTGCTCTGTCACTAGCTGGCACTTGCGGTCAATGAATGGCTCAGTCAATGTAATAGAAATGCATAAGAATAATAAGTTGGAAAGTATCTAAAATCCCTGACAAGTAGATCAAAGTGTTTGCACAAATCTCCATGGGCTACTGTTTCCATATTTTGCAGTTCTTAGAATCGAACCCAGGATTGTATCCATGTCAGGCAAAGCATTCTACCACTGACCTAAATACTCCTACCTTAACAGTTTCTAAACAAGCACATGGACATTAAAATTAGAAATGTTAGATAAAAAGGTGTGTGTGTGTGTGTGTGTGTGTGTGTGAATGTATAAGCTTAAAATTCTTCTATATCAGAAGGAAGATAGGTTTGTGGTTGACAGGAAATGGGGCTCATTGGGACTTAGAGAAGATGGAGCAGGCTTTCTTTTGGGAGTGATGAATATATTTTAAAATTGATTGTGTTGCAGTTTACACAGCTCTGTGAATATGCTAAAAACCACTACACATAACATTTTAAATGAATGAGTTCTCTGTTAGGTAGATATTTCTCAATATATATCTCAATAAAGTTTCTACTAAACAAAAGAGTGAGAAGAATTAAGCATATACATACACACACAAATATATGTATATACATAAACAGACTAGAAATAAATGTTTCTTGAAGGCTAAGAGTGAATATATTATATTGGTAATTTTTAACTGATTTTTTAAAAGATGGGTTCACTCTTTAGCTTAGACTGCTCTAGGACTTACTCTGTACCCAGACTGACCTTGATTTCTTAGCAATCCTCTTGTTAGTGCTGAGATTATAGGTGTGCGTTACCACACCTGGCTTAGCTGTTTATTTTCTTATCTGTGGTTTTCCACATTTTTCTTGGTGATTTATATACATATATATATATATATATAATGAAAATTTATTAAACAGGAAAATAAAATGAATTAATACCACCTTTTCAGCTCATTAAATTGAAGATAGAAATGACAAAGATTCAATTATGTTTACAGAAAATTAAAGTGTAATATAAAATATATGATCCTGTATATGGATGAATGATTCATTACTCAATGTTTTTATGAATATATTGAATTTTATTAAAAAAATGACCAAGAATAATGGCATGCTAAAATAGCACAAATTTATTTTGGAAGACTTATGGCAAAAAAATAATACACAGTCCCCTTCTCCCACCCCAGAACGGATGTCTATCTTGCTTTCGATCAAAGGTTCTGAAAATTTTATAGCATGCAATAATAATTACCTCATAAGCATGATGTGCCCCACAAATGCCTGTCTTGATCTTATCCTATAATTTTAATAGTAGCTTTTATCAAAACACGCAGAAACGTGATTTTCATATGTTTAGCATTAAGGGCTGGTGGGACTTACTTGCTAAAAACTAGCCTTTCTATTGCCCCTTAATTGAGTGAGTCCCCGTTGTGTCCCTCCTCCATGATAACTCTTGTTATTATCCTTTGGAAACTGTAATTTGTCTTCTATGGCCCACCTGTAGCATACAACTTTTGGTTGTTTTATTCCTTCTTCAGTTGGTTGAACACCCCAAGCCGTAAAAACCACAGAGGGAAGAGAAGGTGCAGCAAGGTCGTGCTTATGCACCAACAGATCCTTTTCATCATCCCTGCCTGCCATGCTTTTTATATTGAAGGGCATGGAACAGCTGTCTTGTTCTACTTTGCTGTCCAATCCAGCTGTTTCATATTCATCCTGTAGCTTTAAGCATCTGTTGACAGGAGGGAAGACTCACTGGGAAGAGAATTGTTGTTTTCAGTGGCTTCTGCCTAAAACAAGCCTGACCCTTTTGTTTGTCCCTGAAACAGAATGAGTCTGTTCCTCCCAGCTCTCCTCCACCACAGCTGCTGGGTATGTTTTAGTAGAGAGAGCCGCTTCGGCAGCGTTCCTACATCTCTCTTCCGAGAACTGAGGAGTATTGTTCAGCGTGGCATTGGACAAAGCCTGTATCCTGTGGAATGTCTGTAAAATGGTTGGACTTAGGAGTGGCCCAACTGCCATTAGTTGTCCTTGTCTCGGAAATAGAAACTTCCACTTGAAGGCCCTTTTAGCCTCCCATCTTTTCCCAGAAAAATCGAGAAACTCAAAGGCTTCTTTTGTTGGAAAACCTCACTTTACAAATGGTTCAACTACCCTGTTTTCCATGGCAGAGGTAACTAATGGTTTTGAATGTCTACAGCGTCGCATCACAGTAGTTTAGAGTTGTTGCTGACCCCATTTTGCCATGTTTCAGAGAAACATTTTTCTCTTTGTGTTTATTACTTTACCTTGAATCCAGCATATTGAAGTTATAGGTACACAGGGTTTGTGCTTATAGAACTTAGTGAGTTTAAGCATACTGAAAGATTGACTCTGAAAACAAAAGAAATCCTTGAGATGGTGTCTTTATGTCTTATGTCAAAATCTTTAAAGTACAACAATTTCAATACCTTCTTGTTCACCTCTCTAACTGCCTCCTCTCTCATTCCGCATATGTAATCACTTGCACTCAGCAGTGAAGGAATTTATGTACGCACAGGAGGTGATATGCCCTAAGATTTCTTACACTGAGCGTAGAAACCTGGGCCTGGGGACTCTTCTAATGACTTTTCAAGAGCAGTTCTTTATAGAGCTCGAGTCTTCAATCTTGTAACCGCACCATCAACCCCAGTGACAGACTACTTTGAAGGAGGCCTCATAAAGACAGAGTTCAGGCCCTTTCTAATGGCTTTAGCTAATGGAAAACCTGGAGGGAAAATGTGAAATCATCCTCAAGTCTCTTACAGGTAGAAAGGAAAAAAAAAGGAGGGGGAATTCTCTAGAAGTTCTGTGAACTGACAGGAATTTAAAATTTAGGGTTTGAAATGCATGAAGTCCCAGGAGATGATGAAGACCCAGGCTTGACTTACGTGCTGGTCTCTGGAGCATTCACCTGGGAAAAGAAATTAACTCTAGAAGCAAATGGAGGCAATGGTATTGGAAGGATTACTTCAGTGGCCACTTCCTCTTTGTCGGCCTCACATCCTAGCATAATCTATGTGATTGAGTCAGGGGATCCAGCGGCCCCTGTAGCCTTGTGTCTTAGCATTGCTTCTTTCTCAAAATTTGCTGGACACATTTCAGCATTCTGTAGTTCAGATTAACGTCACAATGCAGAGCTAAGAGAGTCCATATCAACTATGCTCTTGGTTCAGGGAGGATTTTTTATCCAGGTGGCATTAGGAAGCTGTTAAAAGGCTGGGCAGTCCTATGGTGTCCAAGTTCTTTGTCCTCATTCCAAAAATATTGCTGTGCACAGATAGAAAAGGACCTCTGAGACAACCCGAGGTTGGAGTTTCATAAGAAGAAACATTGAAAGAGAAAGAACCCCTATAACCATTTTGATAATTCTGAGATACTTTCTGTCTTTGTTCTGTCCCCTTTATGTCAGGACAAGTCATAATATATAAGGAAGCCCTTATACCCTGCTTTTTAAATTTTACTCTCTTCACAGAGCCTAACCTAGTCACACCGATTAAATATATTTCTCATTCATCTTAACTGTTTGCCCATCATCTTACACATAGGTTTTCTCAAGTTTCTGGTTATTTCCTTAGGCTAGATATCCGGAAATGGGATTACTAAATCAGGCTCGAAAGCTATTTTGAGGTCTTTGATGCAGGGTGGCAAATTGCTTTCCTGAAGAGTGTGCCAGTTCGTGCAGCTGGGAACAGTAAGGCCCAAGTCTCCTCTGGGCCTCTAAATGTGTCCAGATAACCCTGACAATGTTAGTTTAACTTGTTGATAGTTTATTTCTTTTTGAAAGCATTCTCTTAAGGTATAGAGATAGAGCTTTCTATTCTCAGATAGAGGAGGTGCCCCTGAGATTTTTAGTCTAGACTTTCCATTCACTATAGACTGAAGATTGTCTCCACATAGCTGGTCATAACCCTCTGCAAAAACAAGGAAAAGCTTACTGGCAATGAGGCGTAGTGAAGGCTGCCTGTTTTCTTATCCCAACTCCATTTCTTTCTTTTTAAATTTTTCCGCTTTTATTGAAAATAGGTTTTTTTCTCACATGATATATTCTGATTATTGTATCCCTCTGCACCTCCCAAGGTCCTCCCCAACCCCTCCCATCTGGATCCACCCTCTTTCTGTCTCTCATTGAAAAGCCTTCCAAGATGCCATCTGGTTCATTTTCTGTTGGCCATCATGTAGTTAGTTTCTCCGGTGAGACTCCCTAGTGAAAATGCATTTTTAAATGAGTATAACTGACATGCAGTAAATATAAAAAAATTGATATATGTTTGCTGATTTTCTGCATTCGTGCTCCTGTGTCACTGATGTCTATATTAGGTTAGATAGAGGTAATATTTCTGTCATTTGTAGTATCTCTTGAAAGTTCTATCTTGCATTATTCAGTATTTTTACTCAGAAATCACTCATGAAAGCCTTCATTTCTAAGTAATTTTGGAATATTTCTTCTCTCATCTGAAATGCTTTGGGAGATTATTTCTCTCTCTCTTTTTTGTTTTCTCATTTAATTCAGGGTCTTACTTTCTAGCCCTGGGTGTCAAGGATCTCAATATGTAGATAAGACTTGTCTCAAACTCGCTGCCATTCGCATGTCTCTGCCTTTTTAAGTGCTGGGTTTACAGGCATGGACCACTATGAGCATACACAGACAGTCTCTGAAAGAGGATGGGAATTTGGTTGCCTGAGCAGATCTGCACGGTCTTTATTGCATCGCTACTCAGTCGATGATACGGTGTCCAGATAGCCTTGTCCACCTCAGCACCATGTCTAACATATCCACTAACCTTTTCCTCTTCACAAACTGAGGAAATCACTGCTGTCTGTTCTGCATCGTGTGAGGTCGCAGAGAGCAGTGATGAAGAAGGTGTGGTTCACAAATAAAGCACGAACAATGTTCTCTCAAGAAAAACAACCCTCCCCTAGCATTGCTCCTGAGTACCTCTCTTTCTGTAGTTGAGTTTAAAGAGAGGGCACAAAGAACTTGGTCTGAAAATCCAGCAATACTTTTCCAGCACAGAATTGTGCTTTGTACTGTGAGTCCCCGGAAAATGAATTTAAAGTGAAGTCTCCCAGTGTGAGAAGGATTGGCTCTTGAAATGGTATGTTCCTGTTGACTCATGCATTTTGAAATCTAAATTTAGAGAGTAGGCATTCCTTGCTGAGACTAAATGGTCATTTTATCTTCCCTTTTGATGACAAATATGACTCTCGATTTTCCATGCGGACTGTATTCAGTTGCCTCCCTTCTTATAGAGATAAATCAGTTTTTCATAGACTGACAAGCATCTGACACCCTTTCTGGTAGCAAAGCAGAGGTCAGTCAAGGTTAGGGGTGTCATGAGCAGGAACATGGGGGGAGCAGCAGCAGTTGTAAATTCAGATGTCTAGAGCAGAAACTACAAGGGTTGAGCCCCAAGTGAAAGATAAGAAGAAAGAGAATTAACAAAGGTGAAGGGTCCACACCTGAGCAAGAAACAATGTCAGGTGCCTTCATCTGCATTAACCCATTTAATATTCCCCATAAGATTGTAGGCACACTGCTATTTCCCCTTGAAAGTGAGAAAACTGAAACACGTGCAGAGTTCTCAGAGATGTGTCCTTTGTCTTTTTCTCCTCTTTCTCACTTTTTTTGTCCTTTGCGATACTATCCTGTGCTATGACAAATCCCTCCTCTCATCCATGTGGCAGCGACCTCAGAGGACTTTTCCTTCCAGTCTCCCTCCCCTGTGGGCTATCGTACACTTATATGACCCTTGAGTTTTGAAGCTCTGTCAGTGATATCTTTTACAACTACCCAACATCTGTGGAAGTTGTGTGCACGGAACGCTCAACAACACTTAGTCACGAGTAATGCTATGGCAAACACGAGCCTCTGATGAGGACGATGGCTTCCGTAGGCACTGCTAGTATAAAGATACAAATGACCTCTGTGAATGGACCAGGAGCTGCCTGGTGATGTGTGTCCAATAGAAAGGATCTCCTTAGTTCTCACACTGCTACCTGGAATCGGTATCATTACCCAAAACTGATCCCTGAGTTTGCTGCTTTGGCCCGCTTCCCCATTGACATGCACAAACCTTCGGGTGTTCTATTTTAGCATCACATCAGAGAGCTTTTAGACTTCTTAATTAATAACAGAAGCGTATCAAGTAAGAACTAGATGGCCTGCCCATAGCACATTCCTTTACTAACTAAGTGCTCTATAGATAGTTCCCCATCTGGCATAGACATCAAGGGCTCCCGTTTTCCCCAAGGACCTGTGAACACTTCACACCTATAGTGCTGCCTTAGAGAAGACATGCAATTCGAATGGCAGTGAGTTGTCTTAGGTGTTCTCTGAAGAGAAGAGTGGTAAAATAATTAATGCATTTAATTATCAATGTGCTCACATGCTTCATATATTTATAAGGCCACAGAGGAGCTGGATAATAGAAATATAAATACAGTTTGAGTCTCATTTTTAATTTGAAAATTTCTAGTAGTTACATGAAAAACTGTCAAAGTTTGGCATGCTACTTTAAATAATATATTTCATTCAACTTGTAACACGAACACTGTCAACAAAGAAGTAGTGTAAATTAATGGCGATATTTTCTTTCTTGTAGTCAATCATTACAATCTGATGTAGAGTTTATAGTCAGCGCACAATTGTTTTGGATTACTCTTATTTCAAGAACTAGGGAGCCATTTGTAGCTATTGACTACAATGTTACATAGCACAGGTCCAAAGAAATTTCTAATATAATAATCTACCTCCTAAAGATAAGGGTAAATTATTTATAAACAATAAAACCAAGAAGCTATAGTGTCTATTAGAGCAATGCTCTGTGGTAGGTACTGTACTGAGGAAGGACGATGTAGAAATGTGTATTGTACCGTCTACTGTAAGCTGTCACACGAGAACACTGAAGTCATTCCAGTTGTAATATGCATTGTATCCACCACAAGGCAAATTAAAAAAAAATGTTTTCAAGTACATGATTCATTCTCAAGCATGGGATTCATTTTCACACACATGAGTGATGCAGGCAGGAAAGGACCTTGAGCTTGGAGTAAAAGTTACCCTTGCTAGTTGCTAGAAGACAAGGGACATTGGGTCAAATATATTTATATGAGATATCAAAAGAAGAGAACATGCATGTTGGGCAAAGGGACACAGATTAAGCAAAAGTGTAGGGATGGTGGAATTCTAGTATTGTGGGAACAGATTAGTTTGGCTATAACTGAGAGATGATGCAAAGAAATTAGAGACAGAAGGACGAGACTCTTTGGGCTGTGTTGCAACGAGTTCAGCCATTTAGGGAGCTGGCTAAAATGCTTCAAATAATAATGACTGTCAGGAGCCATTTCCCCCCTATCATTACAGGAACCATCACCCTGGGGAGTCTGCAGGGAACCTCACACCCATAATTATGTTCTATTGACAGAATCTGCTTCTCACCCAATTAACTGTTAATCTATTAGCAGAATACACCTCACATTCCAGCTACCCAGGGAACCAGGTGTGGCAACTCGTGACTTCCTGGCCCTATCTGTCTGTCTGAATGTAACCGAGCTACGTGACCGGAACCACGCGGCCTGCGAGATCCTGTACTCTGCCCCTCATCCCTTACCATATATAAACTGTAACCCGTCCCTAATAAACTGAGGCCTTGACAAAGTTGCTTGGACTCGTTCTTCTGTCTTAGCTCATTCCCTTCCAGGTAGCGCCCCTCCGAGACCCTGGAATAACTTGATTGCGGGTGGGTTACTAACCCCTAGACTGAGTAGCCCACCCAACGCAATCCACAAATGACATTGAACATAATAATAGCCAGTGTCACTGAAGCACTTAGGGGACAGTTCTTGTATTCAGTGCTTTGTATGTGTTGATCTCACAATCAAGAAAGCTGAAATCTAGAGAAGTCCAACAACTTGTCTGTGTGGGCAGAATGGAGTTTTGAATTCATACCGGTCGGATTCAAGGTTGTTTACTTTAACCATTAAAGACTCTGCCCCTGGAGATGCGGGGGCTGTGATCTGTGTGTTCAGCTCATGAGAAGATCCTAGGAATATTGGCTCAAGTGCTGCAGGGCTGCTGAGCCACCTCTTCAACCTGTGGCTCTCTAGGGCTAGGATTCTCTGCAGATTCTTTATTCTAGAGATGTAAATGCGCACAGCTGGTATGCTGGTTCTGAGGTTGGTGGAAGCCTTGAACCTAACTCTTTATGACCCTAGTTGAGTTCTTCTTTCTTCTGTCCTTACATACTCCAATGTTATACCAAAATACCCTATACCAATGCCCTAATCTTATAGAAGAACAAGCAGGTGCTAAGAGAGGAAATGACTTTCCCAGGGTCACCCAGAGTTTGGGAAGTGGCTGAGCTGGGGGCCAGTATCATGAATCTTTGCACCTAGAAAGCTATACTGCCATTAGTGAAACGCTTTCTCAGAACAAAATAACATGTTCACATTAGGAAATGTATTTCAGTTTTTCTGAGTAATTGCTTTAGCTGTCTAAGGTTAACACTTTTAAAGCCTTATTCTAGATGAAAGATGGCTCTGAATTAAGAGATTAATTTCATCAATGGTTGCTATGAAGTGAGTTTCTAGTATGCAGAATCTGTTCTCTTACAGATTTTAAAACCAGCTAGCCTTCCTATAGGGAAATTGTTTACCCTTCTGAATGGAATAAAATTTTACCTTCAAAGCATATTTAAAAGTAAAGCAACGCCTTTTAAAATTAAACGTTAGCACTTTCCTTCACTTGGAAAAGTAATTTCAGTTGAATACCAAGCGACAAAATAAAACTACTTAAAGCACAGAGTAACCGTAGAGCAGTGACCAGGCCTTCTGGCAGATTAGGCGGTTTCCTATCTGACACAGACTGTTGACGGCACAAGGTGGCCAGTCCCTGTAAGTCTGGCTTCCAGATCTCAGTACAGTCTATTTCTTTGTGGCTTCTCTTACCCCTCCTAGCATGGTTTATTCTTATGACTGGCTGCTACTTAATATTTGTCATCTATTGGAACCTGACATTTGTGATACTCATACTCTATAAGAGGAGACCAAAGAGTCACAGAGGATGGATAGTCCCTGCTGCAGTGAAGCATCGTCATTTCAGAAGACAGCATTAAAATATAAGGAGCAACTGGTGAGTCCCAAACAATACGGAAGTATGCCATCTGCTGCACAGATACCCAGCATAGAGTAGCTGCGTCTGTTAGATCAGCAACAGTGCACACTGACCATTGCCTTTGATATATCTCAATCTGCTAAGGGCCACTTACCCTTTTAGCACAAGGAATACTTTTTCTCCGGAGACTATTCCTAAATTAGGTTCTAGTTTCATGAGATTCATGAGCAATTGATTGTCCTATTCCAAATAGTCATTCGTGAAAATAGACATACAAGTATCATTATTCAGAGACAACTGGTAATATTTAGGAATATATACACATATACATGTATATGTGTATATATGCATGCAACAACAATTAGTAAGGAGTCCATGAATTTGAAGGAAATTGAAGAAGTGTATATAGGCGAGAGGAAAGGGAGACAAGAAATATAGTAATTATATTCTAATTCAAAGCTGCGAAAATGGGGACACTCCATATTTACTTCATCATCCCCTTAGAGTCGTAAGAGACATCTTACCATATGAAAGCCGAGCAAGCTTTGAAACCACCCCCCCCCACACCCCATTCTGTCGTTTATAAAGTTTGACCTCCTCCTGGTGTTAATCAAACTGGCCTGCTTTAAAGAGCCTGTGTTTTGTAAAGCACACCCCTTGGGGCTTGTGGCAGCACACACCTTGGGAAACGCTTTGCCCTCCAGTGGCTTGGCTCCCCCACAGCAGTTAAATGGCTGATTAGGTTACAGTTTCGTCAGCCCCTGGCTTTCCCAGATGGCCGTCTGGAGCAGGAAGCCATAAAGAGGACATAGCTCAAACTATTTGAACAACAGGCCTCTCACTGAAACAACCTCCCTGTATGGTTGATAAACATTTTCCTCTCTTAAGAGAAAGCCATGCACGGAAACAAGCACATATGAATAATTTACCAAGCCGTAATAAGCTATAAATAACAAGCCTACTTAATAATGAATTAACTCAACTGCTGATTCATAGGTAAATGTCTCTTGTAAAGCAGCATTTTTATGGATTTTACAACTTAGTTAATATCTACTCATATTTCATTAGGATGGTTGAGCTGAAGTATTGGGGTAATGATCTAGATGGATTTCAAAGTCATGTAGCACATATGAGAAGGCCAGACAGAGCTTGGCGAGATGCCAGGTTCCCTTTCTTGTGGTGATTGCACTGCACCTTAGTCTTCTCTTTCCCCTGTGGTCCCAGCTTGCTCAGCTCCTCAGGGCAAGCCCGATATCTGAGAAGGAAGGGGGTGTCTTCTCTGAGACCATCAGTAAAGTAGGGGGCAGAGATAACTCAGAACTGGTGGGGAACAGGGACATGCAAATCACTTTGGCTTGTAGTTTGGTTGACCTGTTGGCTCTGCTAAGATTCCATAATGGAGGCTCAAGGTTCTGGAGCTGAATTCTTGATGTTTGGATATAAACTGACTACTTATTTTGTGACTTTGGAAACGGGATTTATGTTATCCATGGTCACAAAGGCTACAGGTTCAATCCCCAGCAGTGAATTGCTTTATCCTTTTCATTTTGGTGTCTTTCAGCCTTAGGTCCTGAAAGTTGGAAGATGGTGGGGATGAGGGTGTCTCAAATGCCCTCTGTTGACTCCAAATAATAGGAATGAACAGTCAGTCCTATAATGTCACACTCAGGAAAAATTGCTTTGGCCAAATACTTAGTTATTAAAAATGAGATATGATATATATATATATATATATATATGCTTAAGATAAGGTGCTACCAGAATTACCAGTTGAATCACCATCAGGAGGTGGTTTTAAGTTTGTTTGTTTTTGCTTTACAGTGTGTGTGTGTTGAGAGAGAGAAAGAGAGAAAGAGAGAGAGAGAGAGAGAGAGAGAGAGAGAGAGAGGTGGGTGTGAGTATCTTGCCCATCCGTGTATGTGCATGTGGAGACCAGACTGATGTCAGGTGACTTCCTCTATTGTTTTGTACTTTATATTCTGAACATGGAGCTTGTCCTTGTCTAGACTGGCTGGCTAGCCTACTGGATCTGTATAGTAAAAGGGGAGGTGGGCAGGCCTGCTTTTCGTCCTGCCCGACTCCCACACTGCTAGCTTAGCCCCAGAAACAATGACACGGAAACTGTACTCATTTAAACACTGCCTGGCCCATTAGTTCCAGCCTCTTATTGGCTAATTCTCACATCTTGCTTTAACCCATATTTAGTAATCTGTGTAGCACCTCAAGGTGGTGGCTTACCAGGAAAGATCCTAACCTGCATCCGTCTTGGGTAGCAGAAGTATGGTGTCTCCCTCATTGCCTTCTTCCCAGCATTCTGTTCTGTCTACTCCGCCCACCTAATTTTCTGCCCTATTAAAAGGCCAAGGCAGTCAGTCTCTTTATTAACCAATGAAAGTAACAAATAGATAGAAGACCCTCCTACATCAGATCTGCCTGTCTTTACCCACCATTCTTCCTGGGGTGAGAGATGCTGCCATACCCAAATTTTTACAGGAGTACTAGAAATCTGAATGCAGGTCCTCATGATTACTCAGCAAGAGCACTGGTCACCAGACCATCACAATAGAGAAGGTTCAGTTGAATCTCCTAAATAAACCTCAATTAAAGGGTAAAAAAGGTTTCTATTGTCACCTTGCTGTGGCATTGAGTTCATCAAGCTGTGGTGGATAATCACTGTTTCTGGTATTATGAATCAAATTAGGGTAATGCCTCACCGGATGGACCATCTTATCCAAAGTTTAAATCCTGTTGGCATAATGGCCACTTGGTTGTGATTAAATGGAAAAGTAGCTCAAGCTCTTGCTCTGTCTTTTGATTGATAGCAAGCTATTTATCATGGCTCATCACCCCAAATATTCTTATCAGTTACAGGTAAATAGCATCACGGGTGTAGTTTGTTATGGTGGTCCTTCAGTTCTCCTGAAGTTCCATTTGATAGAAACATCATTTCTCTGCATTTCAGTCTGGGCTGGTCTGTATCCTGTTCTTGGTCCCCCTTTCTATAATGTTGCTCGAAAAGCTTTCTCAGATGCAGTTGAGCAAGAGCATCTTCTGACTTTTGCTTTCTCAGTCCCATGAGTTCAGAAAAATCTGTGGACAGCTTGGCTTATCTTAGCGATGCCCCCTCATTTAATGGCCTCTGTGTGCACTTTGAGGTATGGGTGATTGCTTTGTGATGATGACTCCTTTATTGAAGCCATTCATCTTCTATGTACAGATAATAGCATGAGAACAGGGGGCAGGCTTGGACTTTATAGGATTGGACTCCAAGACTCTTATTTTTAAATGCCCACCATTAAAAGGTTGACTGTGTACCTTCAGTAGACCAAAGGCTTTGTGGTCTTTGAGTGGATAACGGGGCAGACATCCTCTGTACAGTTCCTTCTAATAGAATAATTACCCCCCATTGCTTCATGTTCTTCTCATTTGGCATGAAGTGTATCACGGCTCAGAATTAACATCTGACTAAGCTTTGTCCTCACACTCAGTCCCAGGAAGTAGAAATAAATAAGATGGCATAGCGGTCACTTTGACAAATCTCTTTTCCGTTTCTGTACTCAGCAGGACCTGGAGAAATAAAACCAGTTGCTAAGCTACTAGGTGGACTCTGTGTGTTTTGTCGTAACGCCAGACTTCAGACTTGTACTACCATCTGTTCAGGAACTTAAACTAGAACGAGAAAATGCGCTGCTAGGGAGGACTTTGGTTTTTCAAGTTCAGTTACTGGTCAGGTCAAGTGCTTGGATGTGGAACTCCAAGTGAACTGGCACATACTAAATCCTGCATGCAGGTGGGAAATGGGAGCGACATATTGCTTTCCGGTTCTCTAGATCTTTTAAAGACAGCATTGGTTTGAGGCTTCATCTCTCCATTTACTTCAGGAAGGTCAGTTCTCAAGAGAACATTGGTCACACTCCAAGCTTTCAAAGTCTATCACACTCGGTCAGTGCCAGTGATAGGGTCTGGACAGCAGCTGGTCCTAACGAGCCCCTACCCGAACCATTCAGCTAGCATAGGAAGCCAGACCTTCTGCACCCTTAGTCAAATCATTGCACTGTTTTGCACTTAGTTTTTACTTTTCTTTTCTTTTCTGTCTTTAGCATTTTCTTTGCAAAATCAGATTGATCCTTGTTCAGGCAAGCCTTTATTTAACGTGGTTCCCTTCGCTTAGAGCTGGTTGCTGAATGCAAATGCCACATCTCTCTCTCGCTGGAACTAGGATTCCTTCCCTCTCCTTTGAATGACTTTGACACTTCGAGGTAGAAAGAAAGGCTAGTCCCAAAATTCCACCCGGCCACATCCTCTCAACCATTCACAGTGGCCTAATCCAGCCATTGCATGTTGGTTCGTGTTGCGTGACGCCATTCCTGACTTTTGACTTGTTTTCATTCTGCTTCAAGTTGGGCATAACAACAACAACAAAAAATCTTATAAAAATTAATGCAGCCTGGGACGCTCTTTGTGGAGGATACATTCAAAATACATCTTAAATAAAAACCCAGGAAATTGTGCCTTCTGTCTTTCACCTGTCAGCATAAGCAATAGAATTCTATAGCCCATTCAGTGGTATATTTAATTAAGGAACCTATCTGCTGAATGCGCTGGGGCTGTCTGACAGTGCTATTCACTCCCGATTTGGAAGACAAAGGATCTGGTGAGATAGTCCGCCGTCTGGTGGAATAGAGAGAAACTCCCAATTGGTCACACCTACCTATTTCTCTTGGCATGTTGCATTTGCACTGATAATATGGAAAATAGACCTTTTATATACCGAGAAAGTCAGCGGACACCAACCTCTTGCCTTTTGCACTTGCACAGCAAGCCTTGTCTGAGTTTTGCACACGTTTCCATTATGGATAAATAGATATTCAGTTGTAGAGGTTTTAACATGCAGAGTAAAAAAAAATTAGGTGCTCCTTTTAATGCTGCTATGGAACAGTTAGTTTCAGGCCTTAATATCCTTAATGGATATTATTAGTAGTCCGGATAGTGATACAGTGCTTACCAGATTCTAGATTCATTTCAATCCTTGCTAGCAAGCTTATGGTAGAGATACAGTTATTAACTATTAATACAGATGCAAAAAGAGACATAAAGCAAAAGTAACTGACTCAACCAGGACGTGGCGGAATCAAACGTGGTACGTACATCTCTTTTACCCTGCAGTCTGTTTCCTTAACCACCCTGTGCTGGTTCACTATAAGACCCAACGAGATTGTTATCCCAATACAACCATTAATACATGGGCATGGGATCCCAAGATTCTTTAGGCTACATACCCCTTTGAGGTCTCTCCCAGGGAACCTGGGTTCTTCACTTTGGTTTTAGAGAATACAGGAAACGCATAAAAGCTTTCAAATTAGATGCACATATATACATACATATTCTAGGGTAATAAACAGAAATTTTATCTGCTTCTTGAAGAGGTTTGAGGCATAAGATGATTAAATTCTACATGTAACTAGAATGTAGACTGTACTTGCCATGTCCTAGACACGAATATGGCATCAGGATGTGATCATGAACATGTGTTGGATGATAAGGAAACATTTCATTATTACCATAGCTGTAAGAAGTAGGTGTGAACATCCTACCCATTTTACAGAAAGGGAAATTGAGTCTAACAAAGATGATTTTCCACAGGTTACAAAAGTAGTAAATGGCAATATTTGGAGTTGAAGCCCAGCCGTCAGGCTTCTGAATTGCTGCTTTAAATCATGTTTGAGAGAAAGTTTCTCTTTATTCACTCAGCCATCTCCTTGCATGATGCTTGGTATATAGCAGATAGTTACTGGTATTTGTTGAATTGATTTGCATGCTGGTGGCTCTACGTGTTTTCCCTCTTAGTTGCAAAGGTCTCATGTATATATATGATAGAGGCACCACAAAACTGGACTGGGTGGATGAAAAGAAGCAGAACTTAGGCTTGACAAAGCCCAAGTGTTTTGATTGTGACCCGGGCTCTCTGGAAAAATGTTACATTAATCTCCAAGTCCATTTTTCTCCTAACTCCTAGATTGCTCCAATTAGTCATAAGGTATAAAGTAGGGACTAGTTAACTTTGTTGCCTTCATAAAACTAGATGATTCTTTGTGTCCTGGTTACCATGCATAATCCTCCTTGTTTCTTATCACCGAGTGACTACCTGGAAGCCCTGCACCTCTCTGTATGTAATCCCAATTCAAATCTAGGGCTCTGCTGGGCTCCTTGAGAGGAGATTGGAGGGAGACGTAAATCCAGTTCAACTGGAGTCGAGTGTTTGTTCGGTTTCTAAGATAGAGCTGTCTTAAAAATTCGAACAATCAGCTATGATTGTGGAGAATGCGTGCATGGTGAGTTGGTGAACTGGTGACTAACACGGGGGAGTGACTCGAGGTTTTAATCACCTCGATTACATGTTCCAAGGCTTAACTTCGAGGCCTCCACTCTTCCCCTAATTTTACCTGCTGTGATCTTATTTCACTTTTCATTTTATTCTCTAATCACTGCCGATTAGAGCCCCCGAGTCCATGCTGGTTCTGTTGCCTGCCTCTCGGCCTGATGGGCCTCTTTGTACTGAGGCACAGAACCCAGCTGGTGCTGAGACTTCCCAGGGCCCGGAAGCTTCATTACTCTTTGTTGGCAGTGAACTCCAAAGTTACTGGCTTTGGGCTTGGGCTTTCTCAAGTACAGAAAAGCTTACCATTTGGTATCAAAGTTGAAAGATATTTTTCATTGCTTCCCCCCCCCAATTAATCACATGCATGAGCTAATTATAATCCAGCAAATATTTCAAGAAAACTGCCCTCCCGTAGTACCCTTGTACAAACTGCAAACTGTTTGCTCACTAATTAATACGCTCCTTTTATTTCCTTTGAGGTGAAAAACAAGTCGTTGACAATGACTCCCTCCTCATTTGGTTCAAATCACTAATTCTGTACCTGAAACTAATTACAGTCGTGACACCATCTTCTCTGATTAGGTCTCTCACTTGAAGACCTTGAAGCAGTTCATAACTTTGGAATCTTGGGAGCCAGTCTGTCTGTGGGCAGCATGGCAGTGAGCTGTTATCAGCAATCCGTTAAGCCTCTTTAGTCGAGCTCCCGTGATTTCAAAAGGTAATAATCCAGACAGTACGAAGAGCAAATTTGGTACATCTCTGACAATAGAGCGTTGGTGAAGGGGTTATTTAAACTGCCAAACAGAGCGTACTTTTAGAGGTGCCAATTCATATGCAAAGGATTCAGATGTACATACAAATTGTTCCATTAATGCGCTCTTAGAATTTGAAGGTTAAAAGTCATGTAGGGGCTGAGGCTGCAGCTCCGTTGGTGGAGTGCTCACCTAGCATGCGGTGGCCTCTGGGCTGGATCTTCAGGGTCATAAAGAGTCAGTATCATGTTGCATCACTGTTAAGGCAGCACTAGGAAGGTGGAAGCAGACGGATCGGTTTAAGGTCATTTTATGTTACATAGAGTATTTGAGGCCAGGCTGAGATCCTGTCTCTAAAACACAGACACACAGATACACACACACACACACACACACACACACACACACACACACAAAACAAATAGTATGGCATGTGGCCATTCACCAGTCAATCAAACATTTGTTGAGCCATGCTATGTTGAATGGCATGAATATAATTTTTGGATGATTGCTGTATTGAGATATAATCAATATACCAGATAATGTAAAATGCAAGTTTGGCAGTTGTCAGCATAGTCATAGAGTTGTGAAAACACCATCACAGTTTATTCCAAAGCATTTGGATCACTTCCCAAAGGAACCTTGTATCCTTTAGCCATAACTCTAAAATTTCCCATCATTCTCCATCTTAGTCAGCCACTCTTGGAAGAGCAACTTGGCTGAAGCACAGGACCTGCTTTTGAAAGCTTATCACCGGACACCTCATCCGTTGCACTACATCCCAGGTTGTTGATGCTGAGAAGCATCAAGATGACCATCAGTACAACTCTCTCATTTGACTTTTAGAGAAACACAGTCCAAAAATCGTGAAAGGAATTATTGATGGAAACAAAGCCCATGAAGCCGTGAGTTTTGTTATCTTAGCTCAATGTGGTATTAACTGAAGCTCACATTTGTGGGGCGCAGTTTCCATCAGACTGTGATGATTTAGACTGTGCAGACTTTAATACTTTGCGTTACCTTTCATGGACTGTGTGATCTCAGGCTATTGCTTAGCTACTCTGAGATCCAGCTTCCAAATTTGATACATTAAAATAATCATTGTAGCTACTGTTAGGACTATTGTGAAGATTGAATGAATTTGTTTGGACTACCATTTAGCACTGGATCATTCTTGCTATTGTTTTGATGTCTAGCTACTGGGTATGAAAACAGATGTTTCCTTATACCCCCCAAATAGGCCATCAATGTCTTGATAATCTTCATACCTGGTTGTTGCTTACTTTGTGCCCAAATCTAGTTCTTAGGGTATAAAAAGTGTGGAGATTAATTCTGAATACTTAAGTTCACACTCAAATGAAAAGACCAGTGAAGAGTCCTACAGTCCTAAACTAAGGCACGCAGCAGGACGAGACACAAATGAAGACTGCATGAAACAGAGAGAGTGTTGAAATGGCTTCAAGGAGGCAGCGGCATTTGATTTGGGTTTTAAAATATGAATCAGAGTTCATCAGACTCAAGATGCTGAGAAGAGGTCAGAGTAACAGCTGAAGCAGAGAACCTTATTTGCTCTGGCTGGCGGAAAGCTAAGTGCTATCTCTGTGTGCTCTGAGTGTAGGATTTAGGGAGAGGTCCTAGGAGATCAGCCTACAGACAAATTGGACTGCTCAGCAGGAAGCTGCATGAGAATTGGTTCATATTGATTACCTCCTAAAAACCAGGCTCTCTAAAGCATCAAGTACTGAATATGTATAGGTGACTCATTTGGGTCTCCTTTCTCAGGAAAGAGGCACAAAGTGGTGAAATAAATCGACTGATACGGTGCCGCGCACGTTGCAGCATCTAGATTGATGTTGAGATCTTTCTATCTGTACTTCCCTAGAGCAAAGGACACAGAACAGTTTGGCATTGGCTAGGTAAGATACATGACCAACATGATTTGGCCTGAACAGGAATGAAGGAAAGGCAACAGTGAAGCCGTGGTTTATCTGATACTTTCAGTAAGGAAGAGGTAGTCTACATTGCCAAGTGATACAGAGCAGCCAAGGTAGAAGACTGAAAAGGGGACAATATATTTTTCAACTCAAGAAGGTATTTAGGAAAAGGAAGCAGATCAAGTACATTGTTCTGGGTACAAACCATGAGTGTACCTTGAAACCAAAATGAAGAGTGGAGAGTGGCAGATGCTGACTGTAGAGACTTGCATGGTGAGGAGTAGATTGATGCTGGATATAAAACTCATCTTAGGATTTTCTTCAGGATGGACAATAGTGTGCATCTATTTTGGTGAACAGTTACTAAAAAGTTACTAAAGAGGCAGTTGGAAGAACACTGGGGGATACCTAAATGATCTTGAAGAATGCAGGAGAATAGGAAAGTTCTTGAGTTCTTTGTCTGAGATGGAGTGAGGAAGAGACACAAGGAAATAGAAAGCTTTTGCCAACAGAGTGTAAAGTGTCTGATAGTAGAATTTCGTATTGGTCTGAGAGACCTTGTCTCTTTTACACTACAAAAAAGTCTCATTGAAGCAAAAAGAGCAATAAGAAACTATTCAATTTAAAAATGCGTAAGCAGCAAATGTACAAAGGTCACAAGAAAAGATGCTTGACCTTGTTAGTTCTTAGGGAGGTAGGGATAAAAAAGGACACACAATTTCATAACCATCAGGATGACCATGTTTTAAATGGAAAATATGAGTTGTTGAGATGTAGAAAAATTATAACCCATTGAACACTGTGGGAAGGGTTTATAACATCATGGAACATAAAATGGTTCCTGGAAATACTTAAATGAATGCTGTACTTTGATGGAGGAAGGACATTGGTTAATTATAATAAAGAAACTGCCTTGGCCCATTTTATTGGATAGAAAATTAGGTAGGCGGAGTATACAGAAGAGAATTCTGGGAGAAAGAAGCTGAGTCAGAGGGTCGCCATGATTCTCCAGCTCCAGACAGATGCAGGTTAAGATCCTCCCTGGAAAGCCAGCTCGTGGGCTACACAGAATATTAGAAATGGGTTAGAACAATATATAAGAGCTAGCCAATAAGAGGCTACAGATAATGGGCCAGGCAATGTTTGAAAGAATAGTTTCCGTGTATTTTATTTCGGGCATAAGCTAGCCATGTGGGCGGCCGGGTGCTGGGGATGCAGCCTCGCTGCTCCTAATTCAACAGTACTTCTGGGTATAGTTACAAGAGAATTTGAAACCATGCCCTGAAATGCACCTTTGCAAACCTGTGCTCATAACATCATGTTTCACAATACCCTAGTGATATAAATAACCCAAGTGTTCGTCAATGGATAAATAGATAGGCTGGCATACGTAAAGTGGGGGTATTAGTCAACCTTAAGAGACAGTACATCTTCAGACATCCTCCAACTTTGATGCATTTTGAAGATATCAGGCTAAGTGAAATAGCAGGTCATAGAAGAATGGTTACTGAATGATTTCTTATATCAGATGCATAGAGTATTCAAACTTTTAGACACAACTAGTAGACTAGCTGTTGTGAAGATATGAGGCACATGGAATTCTTTTTGAGTTTATGAAGACTGAAAAGTTCTGGAGATGGATGGTGGTGATAGTTGCATGACAATGTGAATATACTTTATTTCCCCTGAATCCTGGACTGTCCGCCTAAAATGGTTAGTTAAAATGATGAGTTTTATTATATAACCTTAAGAGACAACCCACCTGTGAACATCCAAGCTGGCAAAGTTGGAATCATTTTGTCAACTGAAATATTGTTACTTCTTTCATCACTGTGACCTCATATCTGAGATGGGATGACTTAAGGAAGGAAGGATCTATATTGGTTCATTAGCTGAGGTACAATCCTCTGTAGCAGGAAAGGAGGGGCAGTGGAAATGGCTCTTGGCTCTGATCCCTCACCTCCTCACATGCCAGGAAGAGAGAAGAGGGGACTCAGGCATGCAACACTTTCCCTCCTTTGTTCTATTGGTGACCCTAGTCCATGATATGCTACCTCCTGCCAACAGCGGATCTCTCCTCCTCTGTTGTACTTTTTTGGAAAACCCGTCAGGGACCCACCTGGCCTTCTATTTCCTAGGTGAGTCTAAATCCAGAGAAGGAGACAGTGAAATTTGATCATCACAGCTGGAGAGCTCCACGTGCTTTCTCTGAGAACGAGCTGCATAACACCTAGGGGACATTTGTCACCTGTCTTGAGAAAGTAAGGCCAAAGGACTGTGATGTTTCTTCAATATTCTTAGCGTTTCAGGGTGCCCGCTCTTTTTCTCTGATGCCCAGTCCCCTCTGCCTTCAGTCACTTTCCATCCTGTCTTTACAGTGCCTGCATGTTAGCCACAATCATGCCTCATGGCTTCTCTATTTCTGGGATGCTTGCTTCTCATAGTGAAGAATCCATCAGCTGCTTCTTGAATCATTGCGTGTCTCTTAGCGCGTTCACATTTTCAACTCTGACCCACTCAGCAATTTTGCCTACTTGAACCGGCGATCCACAAGGAGCAAGTGAAATTGAGTAAAGACAGAAATGAGCCCCGCCATGCAAGAGCCCCACCGTTTTTCATTTCCTCCTCCCCCCTTTGCCACCAGCTCTGCTCATCCCACCCCTGCTCCCTTCAGACTCAGCTTAGCATTTCATCTCGGTTATCTATGCAAGGAATCAAGGACCTTTTTAATCTTTTGTTGAATACTTGAATGAAAATCAAGTTTCAGCTCTTCAGATTTGAACTAACTTGTAGCTGTCTCACCTCAGATATTTATGGACCGGATAGAATTTTCTCTTAGAACCATTGCGTTCGTCTTACCACACTGCTAGAGGAGTTTAATGAGTATGGAGTTGCCAGTCGCACCATTTAGTAGTAAAGGAAGAAGTGGGCCTGGAATTCAGTCAGATACGGTTCTGACCTTGACCGCGTTCATTTGGAACTATGGAATTCCTGGCAAGTCATTTCTGCCTTGGTGTGCCTCCGTTTCCTCATTTGTAAAAACAGTCTTTTGCTCATAGTGTGAAGATTTAGACAGTCCCTTGAAATCACTTAGCTTGATACCTAGCATCTATCAGGAGCTCACACGGCATTGTAATTGTGATTATTTACACAAATGAAGAACTGTACAAGATACTCTGTTCTTCTAGTGCACAAATGAGTCAAAGATAAACATTTTTCACAGTTATAGAAATTTGCAAAAAAAAGTCAAAAGAAGAATGCTTCTGTGTACCTTGGAGAAATTATCTGCAACTGAACATTTAGTCTCTATAAATAAGGTCTTATTGAAATACGGCATGCTTGCTCAGGTTTGTATTGCCATTCCACTCTACAAGCACAGAGCCAGGTAATTTTGATAGAGATGGTATGCTTTAGACGGCTTATGGATTTACTATTTTGAGGACCCCCAACTCCAGGGCTTTGGACTAAGTTTTTAGACCATCACTGAGATATGTATAGTTCAGATTATCACCAGTACTACCCCTAAACCCTGTTGGAGTGGGTTTGGGTGTGGAAAGTTTATATGGAAAGACATTACACAAGCTCATTTAAGATAATTGGCAAGAGGCTATTATGGCATTTTAAGCTACGGATCTCCATTGTGTATTCGAGGAATCAGACAGAATGTAAAAAGAGGAGCAACATTTGTTGGCCAAGTTTTTAGGTTCTCTGCCTTGACTTTTTGTCGTGATCACCTTTTCTGTGTAGAGGAGAGAATGAATGACTAATTTCTCTTTGGGAGGATGATTGAATTTCTCTTAGTGCACTGGGATTGTAAGGAGTTGGTCCCCAATGTGGCACACAGAAGCAAAGTCTGATCTCAGCAAATGTCACCAGAACACCCTGCTCTTCCCCCCAAAGCAATTTCTGCAGAGAAATACACAATCTTAAAATATCAAGGAGGCTTGGAGATGTGCAGGCATGATACACATATTAATATCTCCTTGCTGATGGAGATACAATATCCTGTGTGGAGGGCAAGTATTGCACAACAAACAAGTTCATTCAATTTATTCAGCAAGTATGGCCTTCAGTGGGGGTTTGTGTACTGGAACTAGATTTGAATGCCTGTGAAGTATTAAATTTCATATGCCTTACAATATGGACAGCTGTGGACACACACACACACGACTCAGTTTTGAATTGTGGTGGCCAGGGAGAGGTAGAAATGTCTGTCATCTAGGGACTAGTAACTCTAGTGTTGTGGTCTTCACATTTATCTTTTGTTTGATGTGTGACTCTAATAAAAATGTCTTTTAAGTAGGCTTAGATGTTCATGGAGCTAAGGAGGAATCTTGCCTCTTTGAGGAATGTATGTGTTTAGCTGGGCTTTGCATATAGTCTTCTTTCTTTATCAGAAAAAGAGAGTAAGCCTAGGACAACTGCCAGTAAGAGCCGCGACTAGTCATGAAGGGAATAAAGGGACGTGCAGGAAACCCCAGATCCTCTGCCATCTCCCCATCTTTTTACATGTTGTACTTTGGGGTTTTCAACTTGTAGGACTGTTGAGGTGATACATATTTTAACCTTTGATTTTCCTGGGTTCTGCTCTTTAATTCTGGCAACAAACAACATTTAATGTAACAAATGCCAACAAAGGTCCCCTGCATATAGATCTGATACTCCAAGCTTACTAGATATATAATCCTCCAAGCTTACACTTCAGATTCCATTTTTTCCTCTTCCACTTCTTTTGATGTCATTTCACTAAATGATCCAGTCTCTCACTTTAGCCTGGCAAGCCTGGAATTAGAGGAGTGTACTGCTGTGTCTGGCTTGCTTTCTCTTTCTTGTCCCATGGCAACCCTAGTAAACCTCTGATGTGGACAGTAGCAATTGATGATGTTATGTAGTGTACCCTGTAATGACAGATTTCCATTTTGATGAGATTTGAATTTAGTGTAATAATCTGCCTATCTTAATGCTTGGATTTAAAGAAGAAATGTCTTCCTTTATCTTCTTTATTTTATATCCCAACCAAAGCTTCTCCTTCCTCTCCTCCCAGTTCATGCTTTATTTATTTATTTATTTATTTATTTATTTATTTATTTATTTATTTATTTATTTATTTTTACTGTTCTGTAGGAATTACATCAGCCAGGCTCATTCTAAGAAAATGTCTGTGACTTCTAGCTTCTGGGGTAGGGGATGTGTGGTGTCCAGGTTTTGGCATAGGATATACTCATAGATAATGTGAATAGACATGGCAGACAGGGGCCAAGCAAGCCATTGCTAGTGCATTGACACTTTGACAACTCTAAAAAGATTTTTTTAGACTCTTAAGCTCAGAACAAAGCTTGGATAAGGAAATCATATCAACAGTTCTTTTGACATTCATTTATGAGCATTATACTTCTATAATGAACACATTCTGAAAGGTGCAAGCAAAGCCAATTATTTTACTTCACTATTAATTTTTATATTCAAATTGTCGATACAGCTTTTATTTAATAATTTAAAAACAATAGGTTGGAGTTTATGTTCATATAGTGACAGTTGTGTAGTTGGCCAAAATCACTGTTTTGAGTGATTGCTTAGTACAAGGAAGTATGTGTCAAAGCTAGCCCTGCTAATTAATAAAAGCTATCATTTTTCAAGTACTTAATTTGTACCAGGACTTTGCAAAGTATTCACAAACTTTATCTCATTTAATAGCACTGATAATTCTGTGCGCTGGATTACTCTTGCTACTGCTGTTTAAGACCACGTCTAGTGCTATAGTTCAGGCTGTTTTAGAATGCCTGATCCTCTGACTCAGCCTCTTGAGTTCTGGGACTGCAGGTGAGGGACACTATGCCTGGTTTGGATTGCTGTTTCTCACAGGATGCTTTAGATGAGGAAGCTGAGGCCCAGGGAGTCACTTCTCTGAAACAGCTCACTGGCAGTTCTAAGAATGCATGTCTGGTTGACATTACATCTTATATTGTTTTGTTGTTGTTGCTGAGAGTTTTTTTTTTTTAAATTAGATTCTTAAAAAAAAATTAATCCAAGTTCCCACTCCCTCCCCTCCTCCCATTCCCTCCACATACCCTCCCACCCCACCCCCATCTAATCCTCAGGCCCTTTACTATATCTAGGCTGAGCAAGGTATAAATACAAACAGAATGGGTTCCCAAAAAGCCAATACGTGCAGTAGGGATAAATCCCAGTGCCACTGCCAGTGGTCCCTCAGTCTGCCCCAGCCATACAACTGTCAACCACATTCACAGGAAGTAGTTTGGTCCTGTGCTTGTTCCTTCCCAGTACGGCTAGAGTTGGTATGCTCTCATTAACTCAGGCAAACTGTTTCAGTGGGTAACCCATCATGATCTTGGCCTCCTTATTCATATTCTCATTCCTTCCACTCTTCAATTGGACTTTGGAAGCTCAGTCCAGTGCTCCAATGTGGGTCTCTGCCTCTGCCTCCATCAGTTGCTGGATGAAATCTCCATGGTGATATTTAAGATAATCATTAGTCTGACTACAGGGCAAGTTAAGATTGGGCCCCCTCTCCTTTATTGCCCAGGGTCCTAGGTGGATTCATCCTTGTGGATTCCTGGGAATTTCTCTAGAGCCAGGTTTCCGCTAACCCTATAATGGCTCCCTCAATCAAGATATCTCTCTCCTTGCTCTCATCACTGTCCTTCCTCCATCTTGACCATCCAATTTCCTCAAGTTCTTCTCTACCCACCCCCTCTACCCTCCTCCTCTACCCTCCCCTCTCCCCCAACCCCATGCTCCCAACCCTGCCAGTCAATCCTGTCTGTTTCCAATTTCCAGGTGGGTATCTATATATTTTTCTTTGGGTTCACCTTATTACTTAGCTTCTCTAGGATCATGAACTATAGGCTCAATTTCCTTTGTTTATATAGCTAGTCTCCACTTATGAGTGAATACATACCATATCTATCTTTTTGCATTTGGGTTACCTCACTCAGGATAGTGTTTTCTAATTCCATCCATATGCATGCAAAATTCAAGGTGTTATCGTTTTTTACCACTGAGTAGTACTCTAATGTGTAATTGTGCCACATTTTCTTTATTCATTCTTCGGTTGAAGGGCATATTCTTTATTTCATAGCTAGAAACTTCTGCTGGCCATTCCATTTTGGGAGTGTGCCCCCAAGGTATTACCTTGCAGAGCTCAAGATATAGAGGTATTATGAAACTAGATAGAAAGGATACATCTCCTATGAGACTAGAAAGGCTTAAGCACAGAAAGATGTAGCTAGTAGGGACCCAGTGAAGGGAAAACCAAAGAGAGACACTGACTGCTTCTCAAATGTAGTAGCGAGCATCAGGCCTAGAGGAAGCAGAACATATGTAACAGGCCAGAACGAGCCATCAGCCTTTTCTGATCTTTTAAATACCCATTTAACCTGCCTTCTTTCTCGGGGCCATTCTCAATCATTCTGGCGTCACATGACCAGCATTCTCCAGGGGAAGGAGGGAGTGAGTTGGAAGAGGAAGTTCATTAATGAGGCAGGATATTCAGGAAGTCTTCAAATGTGGCTTGACTCTAGTGAATGGAGAGAGTTCGAGTCCCTTTCCACCCTCTGGTTGGCTTCCTGTACACATTGCGCCTTTAGTAGTCCTAGTCCCGACCATCCTATTTTAGAGCTGAAGCCATTATTCTTGAGACTGAGACTTTTAGAAGACTAGACTGAAACTCAGTGGCTTAGTTTTATGTTTTGATAACACAAAACATGAGAAGTCAGAAGTGGAGCCAGCTTTCTGGCGTGTTCTGTTCTCTCTCTTTGGTATAGATGCCCCAGAGTGAGTTTTTCACCTGTTACTGCTGGATTTTGAAGTACTTGTTAGCCCTGAAAAAAATATAGCAATGAATATCTAGATAGTACAATGGTTTAGGCTTTTTGAAAATTGGAATCTCCAAGTTTATTTGGAAGAAATGTTTGTTTTCTTGGGAAAGTGTTACTATATCACAGTCTCCTCTTCATCTGTGAAGTCAGAGAGAAATCAGGCAGCCAGCCTGCTGGGAGAACAGATCACAGACCTTATCACCCAGGAAACGTGAGCAATGGTCACCATTGTGTTGCCTGGACTTTAGACAGAGCCAATGAGCATGTTCTATAAATAGCTCTCACTGCTTATGCAAGTTCAGGGTTTTGTTTTTTCCTCCTTGTGAGTTTTCCCTTAAACCGACCAGATTCATGCTGGTTTTCTCTAGTATTGTGTATAGCTGTACCCACGCCCATCACCAACTTTACACATACACAAACACACATACACACTGTTCAGGGAGTTTGCTTCTCTAATTGTAGGTTATGCAAGTATTTTACAAAACAAGCAATATTAATCATGTTCATTCCAAAGAGGTCCCAATTAAAATCTATAAACCCCTTAAGCCTCTATAAAATCCCTACCAACCATCTTACAAATTAGCATTAATAGTAGCTCTAGAGAGGAAAACATCTCTTGTATTTATATCTGATGGATCTTTTTCTTATCAATTTAAAAATCCACATATTTAATTGGATCCCTTAGGTATCGATGAAAAAAAATACCAATGGGATTCTTGAGTTGCCAGGATGGTACCACAGAGCATCTTCCAGCCATCTTTTGTTTCAATTCCTTTGAGGAGGCACATATTTAATATTTCCATGCAAGTGTAAAACCATTCTGTGAACTTAATCTTGCTATATCCTGAAGTGCAGACAGAAGGAGTTCTCTGGGACAGTAGAGATCTGCAACATGCAAGGATCATGTAAAAATCAAGGTCCTTTGAATCCTGGTTCTCAAGTTGAGCAAATGGAGGAATAATAGGACAGCCATTTAGCCCTGAAATACTTCTGGCTGGGAGGCTCCAGATATAGAAAGTTTAAAGTCTTGCCAACTCTTCTTTTCAAATAAAAAAGCGCTAATATTTTTGCATACTTTGTTTTATAATTATAATCAATACTCAGTTTCCAAGGCAATGAAACTAATAAAAGAATATAAATGGCTTCGGCACAAAGGAAAGGAGGTAGAACAATGTGCTAGACAAATGGGGCTAAGCAAGAAAATTGGAGATTATTTGTAATTATAGAATCCTTCCTGTGTGTTCGTTTCTGTAAACCAAACTCCTGTGTCAAGGGGTGCTGGGGTTATCTCTTGAAAAAAAAAAAAAAAAAAGAATCAGTAGTCAGACACAATACTAAAACCTCCCAATTTCATGAAGCCCTTGTTTGTGCGATATTTGGGTGTTTGTGGGGTGGTTATGGGACTGCTCCCCTAGTCCATTTGGAGCCTGTAATTGTAACAGGTGGCCTGTGGGACTGGGCTAACCATGAGAAGCAGCAGAGCACAAGAGACAGAAATGAGGACTCGGTAGCACTCTTAGAGGTCAGGCAAGGTTTCAGATTTTTGAGGACTGGTCCTTCTTCACATTCTACCGCACGTTAAACTTAACAGTGCTGCTTGGTTTGCTAGGTAAAAAGAAAAGCTTTTCCTATGGCATTTAAAGAGACTTTGAAAACAGTGTTTATTGAGAACTTCTGAATTTTGCCCTGGTTATCTCACAAACACTATCTCATTTCATCATCTCTGAAGTCTCATGTGGTTCATAAAAATGCTGTGTCTTCCCTGCAGATGAAGACAATGGCATACCAGTCAGTGGTAGAGTGGAGTCAACAGCTGAAAGGTGAAAGGGGACACAACTTTTCATGGCACACTGACACAGAAAATTTCTGTGAAAATTTCTGTGAAAATTTCTGTGAAAATGAAAGGTGTCAAGATTTAGTGACTCCTGTGGGAAAGCACTGGTGGATTCTATCACATATCATCTGTCTAGTTAAGGGGCGTTTTCAGTTAGGTGAGCATTTTCAGCAGCATTGATCCCAAATTCTCCACCAGTTTCTCTGCAATGACTCTCGAGACTTTGAAACCTACCTTTTGTTAATTGGGCTGACATATTTTAGGTTTTTGCCCTTGACTAAGGTAAACCTCAACGTGGCACCTTGCTTTTTCTGGGAGACCACTCGATACTCTTAACATGAAGGGTGCACCAGCTCCTAGTTTGGTGCCTTAAGGAATGGGCTGCAAGAACTAGTGAAGTGGAATGAGGCTCCTCTCATAAATTATTCAACAAACGTTTACTAAGCACTTCCTCAAGGTCCAAGCTACTTGCCAGGCTCGGGAGGGAATTCACACCCTTGAGGAGCTCCCAGTAAGCAGGGAAATATGAAAACCTCAGCTATATGCTGGCAAATCTGTCCCAGAGTGATTGAAGAGTGTGGGCTTGGGGTATAGTCAAAGTTCTATTAGAAGAGTAGGAGGCCTGTTCACTTTGGACTTTAAATTAGCCAAAAGCTAAACAAACACTTGCCTTATAAATAACTTTGTTTTAATAAAATCCAATTTTACAATGTTAACTCCAAAGGTATGCTCTGCGTTCACTGACTATGTTTCTCTCTAAAATGTCTTCTGGTTGGTTTTGTGATGCTTCCAGGGCACTTTTGTTTAAAAGTAGCCCAGACAAGACAATACAGGAGTACATCAATATGCCTTGAAGTCTGAATCCATGATACACAAATAACTGCTCCTTCAAAATAAAATGGAAGAAAAAAATCAAAATGCAAAAACCCATGACTTGTAAAGAGACAGCATGAATAATGTAGAACAAGCCATGATTTATGCAGACAAGGATCCATGATGAGAATTGTGCTGAGATCCCAGGAAGTCCCTGTTACCTTCTGACTGTAATTCCCTAGTCAGGAAGAGTCAGGTATCTCAACCTTAATGTTTGCATTTCTTTTGAAGCTGGTGGACTCTTGATTCTCTCCTGTGATGCTGCATATATCATGCTAAGGTTCCTGCACTGTATACAGTAAGTTCCTTTCTTAATTCCTTCACCACACACGCTTAGGCACTGCTTTCTAAGATCACTAAGTATTAAGGGAAGTTTATGGAGGATTCTGAAGGGAAAGTAGCCTGCCCCATGTCTATAGGCTACCTCTTCTACTTCTGTACTCTTTACGGCTTGGGGCTTTTCTGGTTTGAATCTTTCTCTTTAGATAATCAATTAAAATTCAACCAGGGATCGGGTCATTGTTTTCCCTTGGGTAATATGAAAATTTGACTCCTTTTCCATTTTTTGATGTGCACATGTGCACACACAAGTTTGTACATTCCCTAATGATCAGTGGAGAGAAGGAATTAGGTCTAAGCTATTCCACTCAGAATCTTAAAATGATGGATGTACTTTTATACAGTTTGGTATGAATAGGAATTCGATTATCCTCGTCAAGTTTCAGACAGGAGCGAGAGCCCAGACTTCCAACCGTGATGGTGTTCCTGGCAAGCACATTTACAGGGTGGTAAGGTAATCGCCCTGTAGCTAGGCAGTCTGAAGGCTTCAGCCTTCATCCCATTTGGAGCTGCAAGGGACTTGGTATTATGGCTTCCATCCCTATGACTTAGGTTTGAGCTTAGCATGCTTTATGAACCAATTATGTGGTTTGCTCCATGCACTAAGTACCTATTGCAATCATGGGGAACGATGTGACAGATTAATTGAATCATTCTGTCTTTTTAGTCCTCAACCACAAGAAGCATCTTGGAACTAAACTTAGTTTTATTTCCTTGAATTGAACCCAAAACCTTCCTTCAGAGTGAGTGTATTTACTTTCCCGGAGTCCATTTTCTAAGGACGGCCAGGTGGGCGAATCAAGCTTTTTCTCACTCAAAGAATATAATGCAGTGTGTTTATCAATCTGTCCCTTCACCTCTGCCCTCGTTTTTCTTTTCAATCTACCATTTTTACCTCTTTATATGAAGCTCTCGGTTCTTTAAAGAAAGTGTGGCAGCGCTTTCTCCCCTGCTGACATAATAGGGAGTAATTGGCTCCACAAGATCCCGGCATCTCTAGTCCCTTTAATGGACCTTAACAGCTCTGTTGCCTTCGCTTCATGGATGGCCTTGTATCTGTGCCTTACAGTGGGGGGAATGGTAGAAAGCACTTGTTAGAGCCCAGGGATCCACTTGCCACAGAACTCCTGTGGATTATAATAATAACCATTTGGCCACGCGCCTCTGAAGATGTCTCAGTTAAGGGCTGTTCCTTGAATGGACCTTTGTTGATTTCAAAGCCACACTGCTGTTCCAACCCGAACATTACGTCGTGCATGGTGGGCATTGGAAGCACAACTGAAAGCTCCTTAAAAAACTCTCCCAGTCAATTTATCAGTCCATGTGTGATTGCCATTTTCAATGCAGCCAGGACCCAGCCGTTCCCTTTCATTGAAAACATATGGTGGGAGCTTAGAACAAATCCTAGGTCAGATCCAGTCATGGTGCCATCACGTATCGCAAAAGTTAAAAGAAGAGGAAATGGTAGCCAGGTGGTGGGAGGGGTTCAGTAGGCGGGATGGGAATTATCGATAGTTAACGAGCTTTCATAAAAACAGAAACAACGGAGATGCCATTTGCAGATTCTCTAGCCTAGCCATTTCCGTCCAGCAAAGGAGAAACAAGAGAGGACCCTCAGAACTGCCTCGCATTTGACCCTAATCGTCGCTACATTTAATGTGTTCATAAAAGTTATTAATCTTTGAGAATACATTGAAAGTAGTATGATGCTTTCCTTGCTTCATGTCTTATGATCCCCCCCAGATGCTATGAGACAGAGGGGACCATCCCCATGCCACTGATGGGAAAGCAGACACTCACACGCACGTTGATAAAGGCATCACAGCTAGGAAGACACAGAACTCAGGCCTGATTAACCATCACTCTGCCTTTGAGACCCTTGCTCTATAGCTACTCTTTGGAAATCCCAGCAAGCATGGAAAGATGCTTGCCAATTCAGCAAAAGGGTCATGCTTTCTCCTGGGAGAGGCTGTGAGCGTAATAGCTATGCCTCCTGCGCAGCCAGCCAGAGCTAGCCAAGTATCCCTGGCAGGGGGAGTACATGGGTCTCTTACAGGGAGGCTTCCAGCCAGTCCATATTACTTCAACCTCCAATAATGCAGTCGAGGACAAGCAGGCAATAGGGTTGGCTTTGAAAAACAGCAGAAAACTCTATGCCTCCTCCACTTCTCTCAAAATCCTCACAATGTGGAAGGAGTCAGTGACCTCAGCCAGGCAAAAAAAGTTGAAGACAAAATTCTGTTTCCATCAGTTTAACTGATTCCTTTTATCCTCCCTATAAAGTTGGCCTAAATTTGTCCAAATTACTTTTGTCATCCTTCTACTGCCCGTAAGGTTTTAGGAAATGTCAAATTAGGATGTCAGTCCAGAAGTGGGCATAAAGAACATAAGATCCCCGCCCCCAGGCAGGATGCTAATCCTAAAATGGCCCCCAACACATTAAGACAGCAAAAAGGAACGAAGCGTAAGAAGACTCGTTACAACTAGCTCCGAGATCTGAGGTTTGTGACTGTTAAAGTCACTTGTCTGCAACCTCTGCATCTGCCCATTCAGTAGGATAATCCTTTTCCCTCAGTCGTTGCCTGATTGTTGTGCAAATTAAACGGGAGGATGTGAAGATATTTCAAAACTCTCAGGCTCCACATAAACGGAAGTGATTATGAGGAAGTTGAGTACAGAGAGTCACATAACTGACATTACCCTTTCGGAAAAAAAGAAAATTGCTGCTGGCCTCCGTGGTGGTGGACAAGCTTCCCCGTTCTCAAAGCACATTTCCGGAGCAGAAGGAAGGTTTCTTCCAAGCCCAAGTGTTACATGTTTGATATGAGAGCTAGTTTGAGATTGAAATGAACCCTGTCTCTCAAGACGCAGCTTTGCATCTATTTTGCATCCAAATTTATTTATCTAGAGACAAACTTGTGCATTCTTTAATTCTACTCACAGCATAGGCAAGTAGAGCAAATGAGGTGCTGATCCAGCAAAACAGCAAGTAGCCTTTTGCTTCCCTGCAATTGCTAATTTTACAAATGGCAGCATGCGGAAACATGGCATGGAATAGCTATTTTACTAGAATCTGGCCAAACGTGCGCATATGGTCTTGTCAAGAATGAATCAGATGCAATTCCAGGATTCTAATGAAGTAGTTGAAATTCCAAAAGGAAGAACCTAACAGGAACCAAGTCAGATTTAGACTGCTTTCTCATGGACTCTCCTGTGGCACGTTTCGGCGAGCACAGAGACGTATAGAATACTTACCATGCAAACTGTTCAATTGTAAGATTGCAGACAATTTTTACTTGGCATATGTACACCATACTCGGTGCCATATAGCACAGAATGTATGAAGTCCAGGTTAAGCCAATATTCCTGCATAACTATTTAGGTTGACACCCGTTCCCAATGAATGTGCACTTCAGACCAGCCAAGATGAAGGATGAACAAGGACACTGTAACTGAGAAAAGCACTTGGTTGGTACAGGGGTTGTGTATGTTAGGTGATGGGTCTACTACTGAGCTATGTCTTCAGCCCAGAAATGCCTTCTCAGTCGTCCTTTGAGCATCTTATCACCTGTAAAGAGGGGCCATATAATTTTTCCTATTAGACTTCCATCTAGCATAGCAATTGGCATGTTAAAGACATGTTGATTTGAATTGCAATCTCTGTGCCTCAGAAAAGTGCCCAAGGATTCTCTTCAAGTTATTGTAGACCTGATTTTGAGTCTTAGTTGATGAAACCCAAAGATAGAATTTCCACTATAGAGCATGTAAATATACATACATACATACATACATATGTCACGTATATGTAATAGATTAGTATTCATTTGATAAACAGTTAGTAATACATGGATCGCCTTGTGGACACTGCAGTGACTAAAGTCAGATTCAAGAATCTGACTCCTTTTATATGAAGTATCAAGATAGGAAAATTTATAGAAAAGAAATGAAGGTTGTCAGATGATAACAAAGAATATTAGAAGAAGGTACATGGAAGTATGGAGTTTCTTTTGGGTGCTTTTGAAAAGCTCTTAAATTGATGACAGTAATGTTTGTACAGATTAACACTAACGTGTACTAAAAATCTTGAATTGTATACTTCAAGTGAGTAAATTGCGACCAAGTACCTGGATATACAATCTCAACATTTGGTGGGGCATAGGCAGGTGGGTCATGCGTTTAAATTTATTTTAAACTTATTAGATTTATCTAGTTTTATAAGCTATTCTAGAAAAATGTCCTCTAGCTGACTTTGTGGTACATGTAAGGTCCATACATTACTAAAATTCCAGCAAACTATGGGCTCCTAATCCTTTTCCCCCTCCATATCTTAGGATGTCCAGGTTTCTCTCAGCCCAGTTTAGTTCTTGTCCAGGTTTCTCTCAGCCCAGTTTAGTTCTAATACCATGATTCATGTTTACCCGATGAAGAATCGATGCTCTGGCTGAGGAACTATTGGTTTAAAGCTGTGCTTACATACACACCCATTCCTTCCACTGGGGTAGCTGCTTTTCGCTGCACCTTTCACATTGGTCTTCCCATCTCATGCTTTCCCGGGGCCTAGCAAAGCCTTAATCAAGCTATTGCCTTGTGGGTCTAAAAAGATCCTATAATTTGGTCATCTACAAGAATGAGTAATTCTACTAATGAAAACAGCTGCAGCAAAGCAGTTTTTAATGTTTTATATAGGAAATTGTCACTCTCAAAAGAAAAGGGAGTAGACTCTTTGAACCCCCATTTAATATGATAAACTTAAAACACGGAGTTGTACATGTTACTTGTCAGACCACTTTTGGGCTTATTTTTTAAAAAAGAAAAGAAAAATATTTTAGATGCCACACTTCCCCAAACTACTTCCAGCTTTTTTTNCAATATTCTGTCTGTATGCCTGAAGGCCAGAAGAGGGCACCAGACCTCTTTACAGATGGTTGTGAGCCACCATGTGGTTGCTGGGAATCGAACTCAGGACCTTTGGAAGAGCAGGCAATGCTCTTAACCACTGAGCCATCTCTCCAGCCTACTTCCAGCTTTTTACGTGGCTCCAAAGTAATATATTACTTTGAAATCTGAAAAAGTACATACCCTTTGTAAACTGGGCACTAATTCCTGCTATTGTTTTTTTTTTTTTTTCTTTTGAGGCAGAATCTCTGTAGCTCAAGCTCATGGCCATTCCCTTGCCTCCACCACTTAAATGCTGGAATTGCATGCTTAAGCCACCCTAACCGGCTCAGATGGTGTCTTCTAATAATTATTAATGAACACATAGTTTTTGTTAAAGCATCATCAATGACAATATATTTCTAGGATGATGACATTGGAGTAAAAATTATGAGCCATGTGCTAGAAGTTCATGCCCAAAAGTGATGTATCTTACATTTCAACTAAAAATACTTGCTTATTCATCAAAATTCAACCATCATGTATTTAACTGTTGGGAAAGATAAAGATTATCTCAGAGTTAGATCAAGGTTTCATAAGAAAATGCTGTGTGATGCCTGGGAACAGTCCGCATTCCATCCGTGTCTCTGAAACATGGATATATCTTTCCACTACATTTTCTTTGGAGTAGTTAGCAAAAAATTTAACAGAATTTTCAAAATCCATGTGAACTTTTTGAGTTTTAAACCCTTCCAGACACCCTTTTCCTGCCCTCAGTACCCGGAGAACTGCTACTTTTAGCACCCAATACTTTTAGTGTGTTCTTTCTTGATTCATTCTTGGCTGCGAAGAATGATTCTGCAAGCGCCAGGGAAAAGAGCCAAATACTGAGTCTTCGGTGCTTATTTCAGATTGGAGATAGTTAGTTTTATGACTAAATAGACATGTCCTGAATGACTGAGTAAATAGACGCGCGGAAGCAGGATTGATAAATACACCCTCTGTTTATGATAGTGTACTTCATAGCACGTCACTCATTTGTGGGCTGTGCTGTGAAAAGCATAAACTACCTTCCGCGGCAGCTTGTTTCAGGGGCCTGTTATAGAATGAGACGTTCAAGTGGAGATCTGAAGATCCTTGGGAGCTGATGCAGGGAAAGATGAGGAGGGAGACGAGGCAGCGACTACACGTCAATCCATGTAGCTAGGACAAGAGGGGTGATCAGTTAATAGAACTCAAGAAAAGAATGATTTTGGAAGATAGAAGAGCATACCAAGGATTAAGGTGAGAAGATGAGGAGGACTAGAAGGTAGGACTAGGTGACAGCCGCCGAGACTCCCGAGCAAGAAAATACAAAGTGTGAAACCTTAGCAACTTTGAAAACTTTGGCTTAGCTGAATCATTCGTTCCCTAGTGATGTCACATTGTCAGGATTTTCCTGGAAAAGATAATATAGTGGCCCTGAGAATTTCTTCCAATAATTGTTTCAACCTCAGCTTCTGTTCTATGCATCACATAAGATGGAACCACAGACGGAGCTGGAGGATGGATGAAGAGCATTTCACTTGACCTGTGTTTTAGAGCTAAAACATCTAATCCTGATTTTGCAAATGCTTAAAGTAGTGGTTCTCAACATGCGAGCTGACACTCTGGGTGTCAAATGACCCTGTTAAAGGGTAAGGGCTCACCTAAGACCATCAGAAAAGACAGACATATATTTACAGTATGATTTCTAGCCATAGCAAAATTACAGTCATGGAATAGCAATAATGAAAATAATGTTATGGTAGGAGGTCAGCACAACATGAAGAAGTGTACTAAAGGGTCACAGCAGTAGGAAGGTCGAGAGCCATTGGTTTGAGGCCACTGTTCGAAATGTGTGCCTTATGCTTGTCATTTTAATCTCCAGAACAAACCCATGAGACAGAAAATATTAGGAACCTCTGCACAGATGAACAAACTGAGGTACAAAGAGATTCCCGTTCTCACCTCTGGTGTTAGAAACTTGGATCATAATTAGTCTGCCTCAAAAGCCACACAACTGCTCTACAGCAGATCTGTGAACGGAATGAATGCAGTCACCACAGTGGCCTTTCTTCAGCTCTAACTTGAACCCTGATACTCCCTGAGTGGTATATGCACAACATAATAATCATACAATCATATAATCATAGGCTGCAAACTAAATATCCTGGTCTCCCGAAAAAAGTATTCTCTATTAGAGAGAGGGTGAACCCGTCCTTGGGAGCTGAGCTGTCCTAAATATTGCCTTCTATTATGATATAGCTATTTGAACAGTGGGTATTTAGGAGCTGATAGGAGGTATGGTTGTCCTACAGCTTAATTCAATGGTCATGTTAGAAGCTGTCATTCCAAATGGATAATGATAATGATAATAATAATCATTGATTATATTATAATATTATATATTATACAATTATTATTATTATAAATGTGTCCTTTGTGATTTTGAGGCACATGGGCTGAATTATAATGTGACATGTAGAACAGGAGACCAAGGTGTCAAAAACAATGCTGGAGATTAAATTCCAAGGGCATCAAGTAAACCTGTTGTTACTATTTCCAGAGAAGATTTGATTGGGATGAAAAATGTACCTTTGTTTCATCATTTCAAAGCAATTTCATGCTTCAGTTATCTATGCTTTTGTCTTCTGAACGCTTCCAAGAGCCACACTTGGACTTGAGCATCAGCCTGAAGTCTTAGGCGATGAAGTTGCCATGCCAGGCCTCTGTGGGAGTTAGGTTGCAAACGGCACGGTAACACTTGACTTTGATAGAACATTTCATCATCGTCCTCTGCCTCAATGAACTTGACAGTACTCAAAATGCAGTTTTGAAATTGAAAACTGTAACTCAACGAAAAGGCCTATATCAAATATTGAAAAACGAAAATAGACCGCAGTCACTATTATAAGTGAGATCAGCAATCTCTGGTGATTCAGGGTCATAGTTGTGAACCACGGAAATCACTTTTCACTGAATCATGGGGGAGGTGGAGTGGGACGTTAAAAGACAGATTCTAGAGAGCTTACCCAAAACAGTGTCTGGCACCTGTGGGTGGCTGAGTATACTGTGTAAAAAATTCCAAACTCCATCTGGTCATTTGTGGCATTGTCTCTTTCTTTTTTCTTTTTGAGACAAGTCTCGCATAGTCTTCCCCAAACCTTAGACTTCTGAGCCACCGTGCCAGGCTTATGTGGTTTTAGTGCTCAAATCCTGGGTTTCATGCGTCCGAGGCAAATACTCTCCCAACGGAGTTACATCCCCAGCCTCTGTGTGTTCCCTCCTTGTTTATTTTACTCTTTGACAATCTCTTACTTGTCTTTAATTAGTTAAGCTCTTCCCTCTCCATGCCTCTCTGCTCTCCCCTCCGTTTCTCACTGAGTCTTCTCTTGCCAGCAAGACTTCCTCCTACTTCCATGTCCTCGTTTTTTTTTTTTACCCAGTGAATTTAGTCATGGTTTCAGGCATGAGTTTGGGGAAGGTGCTGTTTACTGGAGCCCAGGCAGCTTTTTATCGTAGTGTCTATATAGCTGATGAGAACGACACACCTCCCCCATCAACCATTTATTGCCACTAGTCCCTCAGGAAGGGTGGGAGCTCCTGAGCCCCTCCTGTAAGAGTCTTTCTTCTTTGTAAATTCACTTTATTTTTAGTTAAAATAGAATTGTATCATTTTACCCATCCTGCCTGCAGCCCCTCCCATCTTTGCTGCTCTCTCACAAATTCGTGGCCCAAATGTGGGTTCCTTCAGTGTTGTAAGGTGCCTGCAAGGTGAAGGAGCAGGGACACTTTCTTGATCCCTCTCCCCATTGTGTTGCAAACTTTGTGCTTGAGTGCTTTCCCTGGATGAGACTGCTACTGCTGTCAACCCTGGCTGCACTGCCTGTCCTTCTTCTGAGATTCTCGTGTATTTAATCTGAGCAGGGATCTGAGCCTTCATCATTGCTAAAGCTACGATCCACAGATGAGCAAAGTAAATAAGATGGAGGATCACTGACAGGGCTTCGGATTGAATTTGGGAATGTTTTTCTGCTAGTTTTGCTCATTACGAACCTGGGGGTTAAGCCACCATTTTCACTGTGACAAGTATGAGAAATGTGTGTAATGGCTTCAGGACTATGAACACCCATGGCAAATTCCATCAGCATCTTAGGTCAGTGCTTTAGATCGTCTCTCTTTCCTGATCCTGCTTTCTGTTAATATTGCTAGCCTTCTTCAAGACCATTTTTATCAACCCTTGCTTTAGATCTACCTTCAAAACAATCATATGCTTTCTTTACTTTGTTGCTTCTACAATATGAAAATCGGTGAAAAAGAGATAATTTTAAAAGCCCCCTAGCAGGGCTTGAGTGATGGTTCAATGATTAAGAGCCCTTGGAGTTCTTGCAGAGGATCTGGGCTCACTTCCCAGCAATTCACAAGGCAAGCTCACAAATATTTGAAACTCTGGTCATAGGGGATCTGATGCACTCTGCTGAGCTCGGTAGGCACCGAGCACGCATGTGGTGTATATACATAAATGTAGGCTGACACTCATATACATAAAAGAATAAAATAAATGTAATTTAAAAAAGAAGCCCCTAACAAGGCAGGCCCACTTTCCATGCAAAGTTTCTTTCTTGGGAACATTGTCCGTAATATAATATCTACCCTTCATCCTCCAGACAAGGCCCTTCCTGGGGACCTCAGAAGACAGAACTCTGGGACTGTGAAAGAGGGATTTTTGGAGAGCAATAATTCTAGAATAAAGTTCTTTGTCTTCCTGGAAACCTCCTCAAGAGAAGCGCATGTGCACCTGGTGGAAAGAAATCTATTGCCTGCAATTTTGTTCTCCCAGGGCCCCTACATTCTGCTTTAAGTGTGAGGGTGGGGATCAAGATAAAGGGAAAATCCTGAGTGCTTCGGATGGTAGCAAATCACTCCAGCAAACAAATTCTGGCCCTTAGGAAAGAAGACTTTCCAACACTTTTCTGGGCAAATTGTAAGGTTTGCGTTTCGTTTCATTTCGTTTTGTTTTGTTTTTAAGGTTTGTTGAGACAGGATTTCTCTGTGTGGCCCTGGCCGTCCTGGAACTTGCTCTATAGACCATACTGCCCTTGAACAAGTTTCAGGGTATTGACAGAGGATAAAGAAATGACAATGTACAGAGATCTCCTCCACACGTAATCTAAGTCAAGATTTTGAGTTATAAAGCAGTATTGGAATTGTCTTATTTTTGTGAGTTAGGAAATTACAGTGCATTCTTACAGCCTTTCCACCACGTGTGCAGCACCTTGCTAGCCTATACTTTACTCTCCGACATGGTTCAACTTTCCCACCACCTGGGAGGAACCTAGGATCACTATTCCCATGTTGTAGCTGAGGTGAGTGGAGCTCACATCATTGACACAAGTAACACAAGCTGAGTAAAGCATTTGGGTGGTTCTGACATATAACCGAACTCATATCTATCTTGGGGTGCAGAATAATTTTCATGCTTTACAGTCCCTATTACCTATCATGTACCTCATCCTTCATTTCTTTTAGGTTAAAAATTTTCTCCAGATTACTTATTCCTTAAACGTTGCCTAGATTTGTCCCTTCTACAGCCTCACTTACAAATTTCTTGGTCCTCTCAAATCTAGCTTCTATCCTACGTCTTCAGTGATACTTTCGCCTTCTAAGTTACAGATACTCAAAATCGCCAGACCCAACTCTAGTCAGCTCTTAACCGACTGACTTCCTACACTTAGTATGGATTCTTGCAGGTTTTTCCAGGGTTTCTCTGTATAACAGCTCTGGCTGTCCTGGAACTTGCTTTGTAGACCAGGCTGGCCTTGAACTCACAGAGATCTGTCTGCCTCTGCCTCCCAAGTACTGGGATTAAAGGCATGAGCCTCTTCTGCACAGGTCTTGTGCCTTTTTTGAACTGGATAGAATAAAGGACTATACCTGTACAATTCTTAGCATTGACTTAGCAGGTGGTAAAGGTTCAACAAATATCAATTATTATTGTCATTACTGTATATGTTAGATATGACAGGAAGAAATATTGAAGGAACTGCTTAGAGAGAGCTTCATAAAGCTTTCTGATACAATCCTAAATGAATTTTCTCCCAATCATAGCCCACACAGTTGGCCCCATTAATTATAAGAACTTTTATATTCTTTTCTTTCAAGTTCACTTTGCAGTTCAGACCATTAGGGACTTTTAAAGATGCTGTAAGGGTTTTGATCCAATTTAAAATGACCCTGTAAGATATCCCCATCCGACAGTCTTCTCCACAGCACTTTGTTTAGATGATGCCGGTAACGTGAGATTCGCGACTAGCGCAAATTATGACCTTCCAGTAATTCCTGCGTTAGTTGTGGCTTAGCTGCTAGGACACACATAGCTGGTATTCAGTCTCCTTCTGGGCAGCTTCATTTCCTAGATGGTCCTCATGGGTTTGGAGAAATGATGTTAAGTATCATCCGTGAGGTCTGATGCAGGGTTGATATGATAGAGCATCTCATTTTCAGAATGGATTAAAATACTGCTAAATCGCAGTTGCTACCTAAACACATATGGTTCTTAACCACTTCTGAGGCTGAGCGCACTGCTTCTCCTTTTGTTTGCTTTGTGCACATGTCTGAGGCAATGGTTCACTATTTCGTCCTTGAAATAACTATGTAGACCAGGCTGGTATCAAACTCAGTGATCCTCCTGCTTCTGTCTCCTGATTCTGAGCTCTTTCGAGTTCCATCTTAATTGACAATTTTAGGACAAGTTTCTGGACCTATTGGTGCCCCCATTTCCTTACTAAGATTCATCCATCCCATAAAGGACTATGAAGGAAGGGTCTTGAACACTAGTGTATAGTGTCATTTCTTTTAAAGATTTTATTTTTTTAATTTTATTGAAAATGGATTTTTTTTCTCACATAATATGTCCTGATTATGGTTTCCCCTTCCTCTATTCCTCCCAGTTCCTCTGCACCTCCCCTTCCATACAGATCCATCCCTTTTCTGTCTCATTAGAAAACAGACCTTTATAGGATAATAATATAATGTACTATAGTGTAGTACAGTACAGTAGAGTATAGTATGATAAAACAAAAACTAACAAGTTGGATTTGGAGAAAACAAACAAAAAGAAAGAAAATTGCCCAAACGAAAGCTCAAGAGTCAGAGATCCACTCATTTGCATGATCAGGAATGTCATAAAACACTCAATTGGAAGCCATAACATACACACATACACAGAGGACCTGGTACAGACCCGTACAGGTCCTCTACAGTGCCACTTTTAAAATGTATACTCCTTTACTCAAAAGGAAGATGAGGCCAAACCTATCATTGTAGCTTCAGAGTTTTCTTCTCTATTCGATCAGATTGATGATGTCTTGACACAGACTGCAGGAGGCCAGCTCCCAGATCTGCTCCAGGGTAATAAAGAGAATGCCTGCAAGTAGCGGGACTTAGGACAGAGTCTTATCTGAGGGTTGCTAGACTTTTCTATCGGATGGAGAAAGTAAGGTAACCCAAGAAAAAAGGAACACACATGTACTTTCCTGATGGTGACCTTCTCTTTCACTTCAAGTTAAATAGCCTCCCTTTATAGTTACAAGAGACACCTGTGTTCACATGGCTACACATCTTAATTTTGCATCCATGTCTCCTCTACATCTCTTTTCTATACAGCCTCACCTTCCTTGCCTCCACAGTTACAAATCTCCACACTGCCACAGGGATACAACAGCTCTTTCTCATGGCTTTCTCTCTCTCACACAATACTGCCCTCACGCTATTTCTTCTTCGTCTCTCACGCTTCTCTCCTTCAGGAACCTCCTCCTTCGTATTTGTACACAGCCTCCTCCTCTCCACTGCTGCTACCTCTATCCTATCTCTGCATTGCTGTTCCTCCTCTGCGCCTCTCACAGCCAAACTCTGAACAGTTATAACAAAGGACACTTTCAGGGCCCGACCCATCCTCATAACACATAAGTCACGCAGATTCTTTAGGCTAGGGATGTCACCTTGACCCATGCACGAAGCTCTAAGTTGGTGTGGGTTTCCTGCCCATGAACAATTGGCTGGACCTTGAGGTTGGGGAGTATTGCAGAAAGAAAGGTCCATTGCTTCAGGGAGTTATGCCGAAAGTTGTTCCAAACTCTGACCTTGAATCAGCAATAAACACCACCTGGAGAATGACCTCGTGTATTTGTCTCCATTGGCAACCAGATAATGTCTTCAGGGGCACCTGGCCAGCCTTGAATGTGTTTTGGAGTCTAAAGTTAGCTGTGTAACAGGCTGTCTTTGTGACTGAGAATCCTATCTCGGTCTGAGTCATGTCAAATATCCTAGTATTGTTTCTATTCACCAAAATTATACAGATAGTAGAAATCCTCCTTCTGACCCTCCAGAGCTATATGTGTGCCCAGCAGATGGAATATTTTCACAAGATAAACACACCAGCAGTGGGAATTCACCCAAAGCTGTTATTAGAGAAGCAATGATGTTCCTAAGGAAGAAATGAAGTGACTCAAGTGGGAAATTACAGATAGGAGCAACTCGTTTCCACAGCCAAGGACCCCATACCCTTTCCAGGTGGGGCTCCCCACCAGGGAATCATGCCTCTGCGGGGTTGACCTGCTGAACACGGATTGTCACTGGCTGTGTACTCCCACGAAGGCTCTCAGCAGGTCTGTATAACCCACTCATATCTGAAGGAATGCTCTCTTAGCCTTGTCCTAGACATAGCAAATGATAACATTCTTGGGCAGAGAGCTTCTCGTTCAGTTGAAGAAACAACACTTGCACATGTCCAAATCAGAAGTTCTTTTCTTTTTCAGCACCAAGGCTCAATCCCAGGAACTCTATCACTGAACTGTATCTCAGGCCTCTTTTATGGTTTACTACAGGGTCTCACTAAATTTCCTTGGATTGTCTTGACTCACTCTGCAGGCCAGGCAGATCTTAAACTTGACTCTGTGATTTGCTTCTTTCAGCTTCCCAAGTAGCTGGGGTGACAGGCCCAGGCCACCACACTCAGCTAACAGAAGAATTCTTCAATCTGAGCCCAATTGCATTGTGGGCTGGATATTTCATTGTGGGGAGTTGCCCTGTGTATTATGGAATATTTCCAGCACTTCCAGCATTGACTAGGTAGGCCAACCTCCCAACTCCAGAATGATATCCCAAAGTGCCTTTAGCTATTTCCATGGCCTTCAGTTCTCCGATGATACAAAATCCCCTTTCATTGAAAACTTCCATTATACAAAGTGGTCTGTTGCATAGATCAATGTGAGGACAATTCCCTAGCAGGATGATGTGGAATTCTCACACATATAAACTAGATCTTTAAAAACGTTAAGTCAGATTTTGATAAACAGAGCTGTTTCAGGTTAGAAAACTGTGAACCGCAGTGCAGATACTGCAATGCAACTTGCTTTATGAGCAATGGTTAGACCATCAGACCCCAGAGGAAGGGACTGTGCATAGTGCGGACTCAGACTTATAAGACAATGCCAGGCTTGTGGGTGGGACTTGGTAGCAGTGGGGTGACAGGATATGAAGAACTTTTGCACAGTGTCATTGACTGGCTTTGGAGCATGTGCTACAGGGAGGGTGGCCAGAATTAGGATTGACACTTTCTTTCTTCTGCTTTTACAAAATGTTCATGGCCCAAACATGCCAAATAGAATGACATTCCCATTGCATCCATGGAATCTCTTTGTGAGTCCTACACGTGAAAACACATCCTGGGGTATACTCTACAAATTCCTCCTCCCTTCTCCTTTTTCGCTCTATTTTGATGATCAGAAGATTTAGATTCATTGAAAGTAATTGTCTTGTTCTTCCGGGCGTAAAATTCATATCTCACAAGCACTACTCTCTTTAGCTGTGTGTCTTACCAATGTCCCTTTCTCATCTACAGAGTATCTCTCTTGTCTTTCATTCAAAATATTCTCAGTTTGCCTATGGGACCTCTCTCCTCCAATAATATTGCTGATTTCAGCGTCAGCTGTCTAGTCACTTACTTCATGACCACTCCAATGTTATGAATGCATCAGAAGAAAACCTTTCTTGAGGCTGTTATTTCTGACAAAATATACCGTATTCACATTGCTGAGATTAAGCATTCCACACAGAGACTGTTCACAAAAGGATACCATGTGTGCCTTTACATTTTAATAACTCAGGGGTTAGTCTGTCACTCCATCTGTATGTAGCCATCATCCAAGTGTGAGGATATGAAGTTTTAAAGCAGTGATAGGATCCTAGGATAGGTTTTGTTTCCTAATGTCATCTAAAGCCATGGAAGGACAATACATGATAGAAATCATTTCAGCCACCTATCTTGTCCAGTCACAAAGTTAAGGAACAAGAATATCATGAAGCACTACAGTTTGGCACCCACTGTGCCGTTCAATAATGAAATGATGTGGACTCCACAGATGATGATCCAGTAGAGATTTTAGGGTTCCTCAAGCTGACTTTACAGTGGAAACCACACTGCCACTTTGAATTGAATCCCATAGAGAAAGCTTTCTAGCAATAAGGTGTTGACTGAGGTTTCTGTCCGGCCTGGACCTACAGTCATTCAGTACCAACAAAAAAACACAGAGGTCTACATTAATTATAAACTGGCTGGCCTAGTAGCTCAGGCTTCTTATTAATTACTACATCTTACATTAACCCATTATTCTTGTCTGTGTTAGGTGAGGCAGTCACATCTTGCTTGATCTGTGTCTGGCTTCCTCTGTGTCTGGGTGATGACTGAAGACTGACTCTTTCCTCTTCCCAGAGTTCTCCTGTTCTCGCCCCACCTATACTTCCTGTTTTGGTTGCCCCACCTATACTTCCTGCTTGGTTACCCCGCCTACACTTCCTGCCTGACTACTGGCCAATCAGCGTTTTATTAAAATACAAGCGACAAATCTTTACAAAGTGCAAGATCATTGTCCCACAGCAATAAGGGTATCTTCAAGCTGGTAAAATGGCTCAGTAGACAGAGGCACTTATATGCAGGCCTGACAGCCCGAGTTTAATCACTGCATCCCAAGGTGGCAACAATCAACTGCTGAGAGTTATCCTGTGACCTCCACAGCACACCTGTTCTCGCAGTCACACACACATGCACACACCCATGCATGTGCATATCCACAGACAAACAAACAAGCAACACATAAATAAGCTAGATAAATCAATATGAAACACACAAACAAACAAACAAATCAATGACAAATGAAGGCTCTACTCTGGATCCTGTCCTGTATCTGAGGTAGAATAATCTTGTAGAATCACCATGGATAGGACATGTAGAAACTTATGCATGGCCTTTATTGTGCAAGGGGAACTGAACTGGAGGCACAGCGGCAAACCACATGATCCCCTGATCTCAAGGATCTCACCGCCAAGGAGCTGTGTGTGATATAGAACAAAGCCAGTAGAGATGGAAAGCAGTGGGGAGTTTCCTGGAGGAGTTCACTTTTATTCTAGGTTTGGAAAGTAGCCTGCAGAGAAAGGTGTGGGCATTTTGAGTACCATGAAAAGTAGCATAATAACTGTAGGAAAAGCTCAGTGGCATGACCAGTTGGAGGAGTGGAGAAAGGAAGGGATATGTTTAAGGAAAGAGTGGGAAGTTGATAGACACAATGCCCTTGGACATGGAAGACAGATGACTGTATCGTATCAACAGTGATAACCACCATAGTCGATGGTGCTGTGTTTGGGAGGAAATTCCCCCCAAACAGGAAACATTCTTCAGCATTCTAGAGCCCAAGTAGTGTACATTATGGAGATTCTTCTTACTATATGGCCTTGCTGAACCGTTCATTTAACGTGATTATAATCAACCTTGGATTCAATTGTCTATGCCTTTCATGACTTATTATGTGTTTTCCCCCCAAATACATTAGGCATCCTTGCGTGAAGAACTGGGATTCTACTTCATAGCTGTTTTGAGCCACTGTGTGTAGGAGCCATTTTTTTTTTTAGAAGCAGAACCATCTGCACTTGGCACTCAAAATGAATCTATGGGTTGGAGAACATAAAAGAGCAAATAGCACTGTTTTACAAATGAACAAGGAGGTTTACCAGCTATTTCTGGGCATACTTCCAATCCTAAAGTCATACACATTACCCAAAATGTATAAAGTTGGGTTATTAGGATGTCATGTTCATGAGAGCAAGGACTTTGTTATGTTCGTTTCTGTATTCACAGCACCAAGAATAGTGTCTGGCATACAGTAGAGGCTCAACATCCCCTCTTTAAATAATAAGCTGGGAATTACTGAATTTTCTAAGTTTTGATACCGATGTTATTTGAACAATCATCTTTATTTTAACTCGATCCTTTTAGTATTAGATTTGCCTGCTTAGCACTGCATCACTAAAATGATAGCTCATATAACTCATATAACATACAGTTATCCTTTCAAAGCACATAGTTGAGTTCTTCATGATCATTACATCCAGAATATTTTCCACACTCAAAAGACAAACTCCTCATGATTGAGCAGGCCCTCTGCATTTTTATGCTCAGCTTTTGGTAGTCAGGTGTGATTTCACCTCTATTGTACTTATCATATAAAAAGATCAACAATTTATTGTCTTTATGTCTGACCCTTTTCATTAGCTGTGGATTTCAGTGATGCAGCTATGACAGTCCTTCACTGCTTTTTGTCTAGTATTGCATTGCCTGGACATTCCATGTGTTTTAACCTAGTTAACCATGGGTGGATTTTTAGATTTCTACTCTTGGGGTATGAGGAATCATTTGCTCCCAACATCCAGCTGCTGTGAACACACAGATTTTTTGAGGGTCGTGTGTTTTCAGTTCTCTTGTATACAACTTAGAGCGGGATTGCTGGGCCGTGCAATAATTTGAGGTTAAAGCTTTTGAGAAACTGTCAGATTGTGGTTGAAAGTGTCTATACCATTTCAATCTTCTGCCAGGAGTGCGTGAGATCCCAGTGCTCTGTATCTTTGCCAGTACTTGTTACTGGCTGTTTTTTGACAGTGCGTTAATGTTGACTTTGAAATTCTAAATATATTGCATAAGTACACATGTGGAACATGAACACGAGCACTAAACTATTATTTCTGTGTTACAGGAGTAGCCTCGTCAGCACAGTGTTTTAGCCCTTACATTTTTAGGTTTCATTTACTTTCATGTTTTATTTCCTCAAGGAGGAAATGAAAGAGAGGGATCAGTGACCTGCTAAGCCATATCTTAGCACTTCCTTGATTGAGAGTGTGGTGGCCAAATAAAAGACACACACACTGGGTTTCAAGATGGCATGGAAAATTCTAGAAATATGCCATTTCACAACATCTGTACAGAAATTGTTTCTGTGCCAGTGTATTCCATTTGAAACCCCATTTTGTGTGTGCTCAACTTTTACACAGATCTTGAGAAAATGAAATTGAATTTTATGCCTCTTTAATTTGATTTGAGACCATGACCAGACCATTTCTTTATAATAATTACAAGAATGTACCCAATATATGACTTTCATCTTATAGTAATTACAACCATTTACCATTTATAGAACACATAGTTGAGGACACTGTAAGTCATATTTCATGCTAATCACTTTTGGAAAACAAAGGGCTCTGTTGTACAAATCTGAGAACAATGATAGGAGAAGAGAAAAATCAATTGATACATCACATCAAAGAGGAGCTCAAAAAGAAGATGTCAGATATATGCCAAAGCTCTCATCAATTACAAATTGTGAATTCACCCAGCCCTTATTTTTAGTCAAATAGAGTATCTTGACGGCTCATTATAAAAGCTACTTCAGAGATGATGTGGTATGGCAGGATTTCCCCCCAGGGTTCTGCCTGTTTTACACGCCAAGGGCTTCCCTGGGAGTATAGTCCCCTGTGGCCCACGCCCAAGTGACCAACTTCACTTGGAGATTTTTATCTCAAAGGACAAGGAGCTCATTTTTGTGATCTGTTTCCCATTTCCTTTTTTATTTCTAAAGTTGTGTTCAGAGCACAAGGGAGGAGCTTCGACAGCTGTTTCTTCTCGTTGTATGAGAAAAATTTCTGATCTGAAAAATACCCTTTGAGTCCTCCAAATAGATCGTTCTCTTCCCAGGCATAGTTTCCCTCCATGTGTCCATGTTTGCTTTTCCACCGTTTCTTCTCTTGTAAGAAGTATTTATTTTTTCTTATTAAGTCTTACGTGTAATATGTTGTTTATTAGAAAATGAAATTGACACTCATAACTTGCTGAGATGGCCCAGAACATTCCATGTGGCATTCCTTTCTTAAAGTACTCTCTGCTTGCTTCCATTCTATCTGTCTTTCTTTCCACTTAGCACTTCCCGAGCATCTACTTTGTGCCATGGACTCTATTATGATATAAACTCTAATATTTATTGTCTTCGTCGTGATTGGGTTCATAATTATTGATGTTGCATCTGCTTCACTTTTTACTTATTTATATTGGTATTAATATATCAAACACAAAATTGTGATCATGAATGAGTTTTAAAAACTATTATTTGAAGGTAATACTTCTAGCAGTACTGGGGATTGAACCTAGGGCTGTCTGCATGCTAAGCATGCACTATATCAAAGGGCCATATCCTCAGAATGGAGATATTTGTAATGGCTATGTAAGTTCCCAGTTTAAGATTCTACTAAAATTTATTCTTTATCATTGGTCATTTACTTTCTTTCTTGTTTGTTATCACAATTACAGTAGTTCAAACATCAGTTCAGAGAGTATACACATTTTATGGCTGCTGTTATAATAGCCAAACTTTACTTTAGAATGTTTTATTAATGTGAACATTAACCAGCAGTATATGTGAACATTATTCAAAGGATCTGAATGACTTAATGTATCCCTTTGCATCAAGGAAAGTCAGAATGATCACCACTACAAAGCACAGTTTCTCTTAAATATTTACTTTTTATTTATGTATATGTTTCTCTGTGTACCCACACATGTGAGGTGCCTGTAGAGCCCAAAAGATTGTATATGATTGCCTGGAGCTAGAGTCAGGTACCCTGTGAGTCATCTGACATGGTGGTTAGGAGCCAAATTCTGGTCTTTCTGGAAGAGTCACAAGTGCTCTTAACTGTTCAGCCAACTCTCCCACCCCCGAAGGCAGTTTTTATATTAGAAATTAAAAAAAAAAACTTCTTAAGACTTCTATATAGTACTGTAAGGATTCATGGTCAATTAGTTGCAGTAGTTGAGGAAACATATTTATATGTAATGATATATAAATCTGTAATGAGAAAGTTAAGAGTGAAGAGGAGGAATGGCATTGCTATAAACTCAAAGAAGCAGTCAGAATACTTATTACTTATTATGTATCAGAACTTGAGCTAGGTATTATGTGTCATACAGAGATAAGCCCGATTCTCACCTTCAGAGTTTAAAAGTCTAGTGGCAAAACTAGCTTCATCCAGAGCATCGCTCGACTACTCTGGGGAGTTGTATAATGTCTTTGATGGTCTCACCTGCCAAACAGGGTGAATAACAAGAGGTTTTAGAAGATGGAAATGAGGCAATATGTGTAACCATTCATACGTCAGTCTTCCAGGGAACATGTACGTATAATGGAAACAATGAATAAATGTGACACAGTTCGCTATAGCCTCAAATTAAGATGGGGAGTTCCATGAAAGCAGCCATCTTGGCGAAGAATAAGAAAACAGAGCACAAGTGAATTGTACCGGGCATGAAGGAGTAAGAGTTTGCTGTTGCTTCAGAACAGGTAGACCTTGGCGTAGAGGGTTCTAAAAGATACTCTAACCTCTCCAAGTCCCAGTCCTTCAACACTTGTCAGATCAGATGGACAAAGCCATCCCATGGTTTACCTATTCCAACTGCTGGTTGTCTCTGCTCATTGCACCACACAGTTAAGGATACCTGAAGTACATTTTGTCTTGGTAGAGTTTTGAGGTTCTGCCTATCGCTGGTCTGGAACTGATTACCAAGCCCAGGCTTTATTGGACTTGGTGATATTTGTCTCGTGCACCATCTGTGAAGAATGACTTTTGTAGTTTGAGATTAGACAGGGCACCGGAGAGCTCTAACTGTCTAGCAAAAGAGGTTAGAAGCTGGAAATGCTGCAGTGGATGTCTATAAAATGCAATTGATGAACACACTTTCCCCCTCTAAGCCACTTTCCTGTTATGGGGTGAGAGCTGGTCTATTTCAGTGAAATGTGCTAACTTCTCCCGTCCTGGAGCCCATGCATTGAATGCCTCTAGATTTAAAAGGAATGAGGGCAAATTAACTGTTCTTTTAAAGTACTAATGCTTCGGGCTCTTGTGAAATAAAACCTTGGCTGGATGGAAAATATTATTGTCTTTCTCATTTCAAAAGGTATTTGTTTACCTGTTGCTCATAAAGCACAGGATAATTTGTGGTCGGGGAAAAAAAGGTATTCTTTGTCTGATGGGTTTCATTTCAGCACCTTAGACTTCTGTGAAGATTGCAAAGACGTTCTATTGCTACACATTTATACAGCTTACCCCGAGGTAGAAGAATTAGTGTCTGGTAATACCTTCCTGCCTGCCAATTTTCCCTCACTGATTCAACCTTTGGAACTGATTTAATCAATGTATCAGCACATTATTCAAGGGGGGAAATGTTATTACAGCGCGGCTCTCACAAAGGCTGATGATTCATGCAGACACTATTCAGGACTTTTTAATCACGCTGTATAAAAGAAGTGAATGTGAATGTTGCTTATGCCTGGAATTTTGATGAAAAGTAAAATATTAAGGAACTGTAGGAGAAGCCCAGGTCTTGAATCTACATATGCAGACATTTTTTTTTTCAGGGGAAGAGAATTAAGAGTGTTCTAGCATCAAAGGACCATGCAAAACAGATCTATCCTGATGGGCAAACCCGATGCAAGTGAGGGAGGTGAGGACGGAGAAAGGACATTGAAGTGTTGAGCCTCTTCTCCAGTGTCCTCCAGTGGAGGAAGCCCCGGCATTCGGAACAGAGGCCTGAGCTTCCATCCTTTAGTTTTATGGCAACTGAATGTCCCCAATGCACAGTGTTCCCTATTTGCTATCTTTCATTTTGCCAAGGCTCCATGGGGCTCAAAGGCTACTAAGTTCCTTGGTTATGTGTGTATTTCTAAGTATGTACGCATACATGGTAATGTGCGAGGGAGTGTGTACACACATGCTTGCAAGTGTTGGCGTATCGGTGCAGGCAAGAGGTCAGTCTCAGCTCTCATTCCTTAGATGCTTTTCCCTTTTGAAACACAGAGACTCCTAATCTCAGGGTCATGGGTTCGAGCCACATGTTGTACTCCAAGTGAAGCACAATGAATAAAAACTCAGAGAGAGAAGTCGGGCTTCAACCTGAATGTCAGAAAATCAAAACCACCAGCCACTGGCTCTTACCTCTACCTCAGTCTGAAATGGCGATCCTGCCTCCAGGAATCTCAGAACAAGACTGAGCCTGAGAGCTGCCTCCACCTGAGAATTGCCAATTCTGCTCTGTTGGCTGGCCAGTGAGCCCCAGCTCACCACAACATTGGGATTGTAAGAACATGGCACCACACCCAGGCTTTTCTGTGGCTACTGTGGACCTGACAGTACCTCCTGGTTGCAAGCCCTTTACCAACTGAGCATTTCCTCAGACCACATTTACTGTGAGGTCAGAGGCAGTTAAATTCATTGTCGGCAGAGAGACCTTGCATCATTAGAAAAGCCTTCCTGACAAAGAGGTCAATTTCCCCTTCTCAGGAGAGTTAGGCTGGCTAAGGGAAGACACAGTACTTTGCTTAAAAAACTAGATGTGGACTTGAACCCCACTGCCCTGTTTATGAACTGTGGAATCATAATGGCCAAGTTTCTTTGGTTTTAAAGATGTATTGATTGTTAAAATTTTACATGGATGTTGCATGCATGCACAGCTGTGTATCCATAGAGGACAGAAGAGGTTGTCAGATTCCTTGGAACTGAAGTTACCGACAGCTGTGAGCCACCATGTGGGTGCTGGGAATTGAAGCCACGTTCTCTGCAAGAACACCTAATGCTCTTAACCCATGAGCCTTCTCTCCAGCCCTAGGGGCAAGCTTCTTGATCTCTTTGTGGTTCTGGTTCATTAGGATAAAGTGAAAACAGCAATGCTACCTTCTTAAAGTGGAGCAGGAATGATTCTATCTGCTAAAACACGGAGACTACACTAATGTATCTGCCAAAGAAACTGGTCCCAGGACAATTGGGAAGTGGCAGCAACAACAGCTGTGGTAGCAATAAAAACTTTGAGACCATCAGTCTTTTTGAAGTAGCTGAAGTGATGGTTCCTTTGGAGCTTTCTTTGATGTAGGGCATGTTCTGTCTATGGAGACTAGTGGTTCCCAACTTTCCTCAGGTGTGACCCTTTACTACAGTTCCTCAGGTTGTGCTGACCCCCATCAATAAAATTATTTTTGTTGCTGCTTTATAACTGTACTTTTGTTACTCTTATGAATGCTAATATAAATATCTGTGTTTTCTGGTGGTCGTAGGTGACCCCTGTGAAAGGGCCATTTGACCCACAGGTCAAGAACCACTGCGGTAGACCCTAGTGAACTCACATCAGCGTCTTTGGGAGACAGGGTGTAGCTTAGGTTCTCTTGAGCTTTTTTGAGTAACCAAGAATGATCTTGAACATTTTAGTGGTGGAGTTTTATGGGCATGCACTGCCATACCTAAAATATGTGGGACTGGGATCAAACCAAGGTTTCATATATGCTAGATAATCACTCTAACATCTGAGTTCCATCCCCAGCACTGTAGCTATTCTTAGAGGTTTTTGTTGTCTGGCTGTTGAGGATGGATAGATCTCAGTTTGCTCTTTATTTTGCTGCATTCCCAGTGTGCCTCACTTGAGCAAGTTGAGTCCCTTTATTCCACAGAGGTAAAGTAACAGATGAAAATAAAATAAATATTTATTGCATAGGGTTATTTGGAGAATGAAAGAGGGCACTCCATATTAAAAAGACTACCTAGTCTCTGGAGCATGCTCAATAATGATGATTTCTGCTGTTTGGAAGCAAGACTTTGATGGAGTAGCATTTGGTATTGAATTTCTTGATGTGAAGATTGTATTTGACTTGGTAGTACATGCTTAATAGTATCTTCACAATTGACTGATTCCTTCTTGAACTGGCACCATTGGCTGCCAAACTCCCCCCCCCATTTTTTTGTATAATGACCAAGTTCTCACAGCCCATTTAAGGTCTATATACTCATGAAAGAATGGCCTAGACTGCTGTCTCTCAAAATCCGGTTGAATCCACTACACTGATAGCGCATGCAAGCTTCTGAGACATTGAAAGCCTGAAGCATCACTCTCGCCCTAATGAAACAGACCCATCCTCATATGATTGCCTTTTAAGGGTAAGATGTTATTGTTTCAGTGTTCACTGTCCCCTCTATTTGAGTGTCACATCGCTCTAGATATTAAGCTTCATATACTGTGTGTTATCTTTTTCCAAGAGAGAATTGAACCTTGAACAGCCAAGTGCTTTGTTGAGGGTCACACGTCTTGCTTAATGGCAGGGCCAGGATTATATTGCCAAGGACCCAAGATCTCACTTCCTGACATTGCCCTCCAGCGATAAGTCCTCTGCAGCTTGATCTGCTTGTCTTTCCACGGAGTCTAATATGCAGTGATCATTCTTCTACTCCCTCCTCAAACCTCAGATGGTTAACTGCATAGAACTGTATTCCTTTGATATTACATCAACAGTACCAGGGCAAAATCAACAGTGACTTAGTGAAATAATGATGAAAGATTTATATGCCAATATGAATGCCTCTTGGTTGGGTGTTCTGAAACCTGTGTGTTACTATTTCAGCTTTCTTGTGCAAATAAACACTGTACTTCAGTGGCTCTCCTTCTTACTTTAATTGCTTTAGTGTTATCTGGGGACCTTGTTTATAACGCCGAATTTTAGTCACTCGTGTACAGAGATTCTAAGTCCTCCCAAATTATCTCTAAGGCTAAGGGTATGCAGCTTGTACGTTTGGAAAACTACTTGGATTTTTCAGATTTGCTTGACTTCAAATCCAGCCTCTGCCAGTGCCTACCTGGCTGCTTTTGCTGTTTGGTTTTTTCAATTTGGAAAGAGGACCGACAATATCTTTCCATCAACATAATGTCACTATAACCCTTAAGCATCATAATAAATACGAAGCATTTAGTAGTGTTGAACTCATAGTTAGTGATCAAGAAATGTTAACTAGTGTCCTCTTTAGGTCTGTGATGTTCATTACAGCCACCTTGTGCTTCTACTGATATTTCACACAGCCAAAGCCCCTAATCCATGCTTTGTGTTCTGGAGTTTTCCAATCCACCTTTGCTATGTTGAGCTTAAGTTCTAGAAGTGAGAAGCCTCACTTGAAACTCTCCAAGGCACAATCACTACCCTCTCCCAGACTTGAATAATCACTGGGAGGCTTGAGGTCATATCTGTTTTATTTCTGCTGCGCTTTGAGTGGAAATATCCAGAAAAGTCAAAATTGGGTGGAACACTACCCCCACCAAACCGCCAATGATTGCCATTATTTAGAAAAAAATTCTCACCAGATGGAAGACATTTTCTGAAAACACATATTTAGTTCTTGGCGGCAGAAACAAGACCGTCCCTGTGAGTGAGTGAGTGTCCATTAAGTTGGTGGGTAGGAGAGATCCCACTTGACCTCCGAGCTAAGTTTCTTTACTGGATTCCAACCGGTAACTAAATAGTGCAGGAACTTTCCCTTAAGGGTACATCAAACAGAGAGTCTGATAAATTTCTGCTTTTAAACTGAGTACTTAGGGTTTATACATTTTGAGTCTGTAGAAGCTACACTTGAGAACAAGGATTCAAACCCCGAGAGATGAAATATACATGCCACATCATGAACTCCCACACTGCTGCTGCTGGGGATTGTAGAGATCATTGACTTCAGAAACTAGTGTCCAGATCATTGTTCTTTTTCTGCTCTGGTTTTGTTTCTTTCTTTTCTTTTTCCTTTTTCTTTTTCAAAATGTTCACAAGCCTTAATTGCTGGTTTCCTTGGTTTCCTTAATTATGCCTTATCCCAAACTTATTAGTATCTTTGGGGATTCAGATTCAAGCTCTTACGCTACACTAATAAGCTCTGTTACCTTGGACATATCAGTTGTATTCTTGGCAAATAAATTCTTTTCATTAAATGAGCAAAGTGGAATGCAAGAACTTGCAGGTCCCTTTTTGCTCTAACACAAGAGATTCTCCAAGAAACAGAATTGCTCCGTTCCTTTTTTAGGAAAACCCATTCTTTCCTGATGCTGAAATTCTGGCAGCTCAGTGAGCCAGGTAACTACAAAGTTGTCTCACAAAGCATTTAAGGAGTTCAGGAGTCAGGATCTATTCTATGTTTCTCCTATTAAATCTATTTTAGTATTCCCAGTGATGCTTGCTTCTGCACAGCTCGCATTCCACAGGAGCATATTGGGTAGCAGGTCATACATAGATTAAGATCTGGTCGAAGAAAACTTATTCTTTCTGATGGAAATCCAAATGTATTGATTGTTTTTATCTGTATCAGAAGAGATTGCTTTCTAGTCTTGTGACGGATGACAGCTCTCCAAGTCACTTCATCTGCCAACCGGACAGAGGGTGACACAGACAGTTTTCGTCTTGTGTGGACTGAGCCATTAGCTGTGACAGGTAGCTTCAAGTCCTATGTGACCCTGTCATAGGCCTAAGATGGTCAAACTGTGCAAGATTCGACATGTCTCCGCTGCAAGTTGATGCTCAAACCGATGGCTCAGTGGAAAGAACCTTTGAAAGTGACGAGGGCACATGAACAGATCCTGTACAGGGTGGGACCTGGAGAGATTTGAGAGCAGTGCCTGGGGTCTGTGCTGTGTGTTCTCTCTCCAAATATCAGTGCAATAGCAAAAAAAAAAATCCAAGAAAAATTAAGACGTAGTCTGTAAGCTCAGTTATCCAAGCTTATAGCAAGCCTGCAGGCTAAGTAGTGATAACAATTTAGGCTTCTTGAGCACTTACCATGGTTCATGTACTTCGTGGACCTCTTTTTTCATAACAATTCAATGAGGACAATAGCATTATTCTTGTTGTCTTTAATTTGTAGATCGGGAAAAAGAGGCCCTCAGGATGGTTAAGGAACTTCTCAGGGTTTCATGGTAGCAGGTGACAGAATTAAGAGTTCAACTCCGTTAAAAAACAGAAAGTCTTTTCTATTGTGTGCTACTTCAGGCAACTGGATGGTTTATTCTTTTGAAAAAATAAACCCCGTTAAGTGCTACTGCCAGCATCCTGGGGACAAGGAGAAAGTTCTGTGTTAAGCTTCCCTCTTGTATGGGGCCATGAGGGGCTGGCATGACGTTAGCATAAAGTGACACATCTTCATGCTCATTTCGGGGTGTCCTGCTCTTCTTCTCGTCTATCATTCCTCCTTATTAGCTTTCCTTTGGATCCCTGGCCACGTTGCTTCCACTTTTTTTGGACATTACTGCTCTCGATAGATGAGACCTGTAGGGTTATGATAGAGAGACAATTAGCACTATCTCTTACATACTTCTGAAAAGAAACGTAGGGGTCCCACTCAGAAGCCATCAGTAAGTGACATGGAGTGACAAAGACAACAGGAACCTTGTTGATAAAATGCAAAAGGAAGAAGGTATGCGCAGGAGTATTTCTATCAAGAGTCCAAAGTGGCAGTAATTGCGAGCACTTAATATGCCCCATGTCTGCAGCCGTGGGGCTTCCACTAAGCACACGGCTTCTACCCTCAAGGAGCTCAAAAACCTACTAGCATTAAAATGATCAATGAACTTGAACATGCAGTCTGGCTTTGAATTCAGGACAGACAATCAGTGAAACGTGATGGATGATTCGGTATCCGTCTCCTAAGTGGAGTGCCATCTCTTCTTCGCAGGCTGAATAATGGTGGTAAATTATTTTTTTGTATCATGTGCCAGCTATGGTATCAGGCAAAGGGCATGCGTTATCTCATTTAATCCCCACAAATATCTCCACGGTGTACACGTAATTACCATCATTATGCAAATGAAGCAACTATGATGAAGAAGAGTCTCTATGTCTACCCTAACATTATCTAAGGGGGATAGCCTCAATGGAGTTTTCACAGAAGTTTCATATCTGTCTTTGACAACATCGTCACATAAAGTTTGATGCCCTTTCTGTTCCTTCTTTCTGCTCGCATGAATATACAGTCTCCAAAGGCAGTAACTGGAAACATTTTGCTTCAGTATCGCCGTTCCTGCCCTAACAATTCAGAGGATGGAGCAAATCCCCTTGCCTGGGTCAAGTATAGAAAACCTCCTTTTGTCAAACAATAAGATGAGCCAGAACAGATAGGCACTTAGTCATCTGTCTTCTCCATGAGGGAAGTAGAGATACAGGTCAAAGGATGATTGGCCTGAAGAATGGCAGGACTTCAGATCCCAGCTTCCAAGGTTTAGACACCTTCCATGCCCCTTTCCATTATTGACTTCTGAAGGTGTCCTGGTACATATCGCAAACATGTTTACCATTGGTTCTACTGCTCCTGGCGTTCATGGGGACACAGGAAGAACAATTGCAGAGCCACATGAAGAGCCAGAGAATGATGAGATGGAGTTAGGTCAGTGACTGGTCCCCTCCTTTATATACTCCGTTTCCTCCTTCACTCCAATCCACTGCTCTGATGGCTAGTGCTGATGTCCAGAGGTCTGCCCTTTTTTGTTATGTGCCATTTTGAGGAGTCCTTGCCACACTGTTTTTCAGAGACAGTTGGCTCTGATAGAACTCTCTCCCTCCGGCATGCATATATTTCTCACACCCGCATGCTCCCAAGAGCATGCTCTCTGTAACCAACCAGAATGTGTTGGTGCTAGGTATTTGTATATTAGCTATGTAACCTTGTGTACATCAGTTAACTCTGCACCTAAATTCCGCCAGTAAATCATAAACAGAGTTGACCACAATAAGTGTTGTGTGGCCGGGCGGTGGTGGCGCACGCCTTTAATCCCAGCACTTGGGAGGCAGAGGCAGGCGGAGCTCTGTGAGTTCGAGACCAGCCTGGTCTACAAGAGCTAGTTCCAGGACAGGCTCCAAAGCTACAGAGAAACCCTGTTTCAAAAAAAAAAAAAAAAGAAATAAGTGTTGTGTGTAGATCCAGGGAAATCAAGTATGGCTCTTCATATTATTGTGTGGCCCATGATGAGTAATAAATGTAGCTCCAATCATTGAACTTGGGGGTGACAAGCTGTGCCCCCAGCAAAGTTCAGCCACCAACCCTTAGTAAACAAACTAAAGGAGCTAATTGAAAGGTGGAGAGCAGAAACCGAGATTTATTCATTATAGCCACACGGGAAAGAGCAGCAAAGAGAGCCAAGGAATTACCCAATCAGTCTTTGGGGTCCCTACATGAGATTAAGGTCTAAACAGCGGTCCAAGGGTATGTAATTCTAAGCAGTCAGGGCCAATGTGAGGTCTTACCTACCTTTGACACATCCTTGTCTGGGCTTCGGTCTCATCCTCTAAGGTGGTCTAGTAACTTGTTAGAACTGTGAGATCTCTTTTCAGGAGACAAGTCCCTTCCCTATCTGGTGGCTTTTCCTTCTCCCAGCATTAGATTCCTGGGGAAACTGCATGGGAGGGGGGTCGACTGTTTCAGTAGCCTGGTTGAGAGATATAGTCTCTCTTCAGGCAGTCTTCAGTTCTGACAGGTCCTTTAGAGTTTAGGAACTTTTATGGAGTATTTTGCACCTTCATATCGTTTCTTCCTTGTTTAGAATGCAGCATAATTTTCCCCATCATCATCAAATTATTTGCTTTGAATATTCTACAAAATTCACCATTTTAAATTGAACAATTCAGTGGAGTTTAGTGCAGTGACGATACTGTGGAATTATCGTCACTCTAGTCTTGAAACATTTACAAATCACCTCACAGTGAGAGCACCTACCCGCTAAGGTAGCACTCACCATTCCCCACCTTTGAAATCATTTACTTTTCCAATCTGTTTCTGATGCTGTGTTATTCCATAAACCCGAGGAGTTGAAGGAGATAAATTCTAGGTGGTAAACTTTTCCTAAAAATCAGGAACATATTCCCAAATAGAGGAAATGGATTTTAATATCCAAGCACTGTCTCCAGAAGACTAGAGTGAAAAACCAGAAGGGCTAAGCTTTCTCTTTGGCCATCACCAAAGTTGACTCTTTGAGATTCTTTTTTCTTTCTACTTTCCATTTTTTTTTCTTGTCTTTTAGCTGAAGAGAAAAGGGACCTGTGTCTCTGAGTAGGTGAAGGGATGGACTTTTCGAAATTGTCCTGTAAACAAATGATGAGAAAGCCAGGAGCAAGGTTAGCAGGTCAGTCTCTCTGCAGTTAATTTCTGTCCTGACACATTCCAGGAGAGGAATTTCAGTCTTGGGAGGCTCCAGATAACCCTCAGGGGAAATGTGGCCCTTTGAAGTTACTGGTTGTCTGTTTCTGCAGCTGCTGATCAACCCCCACCAGCCAAGTTAGAGGGGCCCACTCTCGGCACTCAGGTGCACTCCAGTTGACGACTGCACTGCAGTAGGACGGCTCAGAAGCATCGCACATCAGGCTGTGCGAAGGGCAGGCTCCAAAAGTCATGTGCCATGGAGACAAAAGAGACACTCCAGTCGGCTGTGTCTTCGAGAAATGGAGAAAAGGAAAAACAGAAAACGGGGAGAGAGAGAGAGAGAGAGAGAGAG
>NW_026068075.1:2003785-2020560 GCF_014885135.2 Alexandromys fortis
GAGAGAGAGAGAGAGAGAGAGAGAGAGAGAGAGAGAGAGAGAGGATTCCATGGTGCAGATACTGTGTGATTTTGCAAATATTGTGAAGACTATGTGTTAGTTAATTTGCACTGTGAAGGCTTCTGGTGCCCTTGAGAGCTAAAGGGCTGAACAGGCTTCTTGACTTAGTGACTATTGTTTGAGGCAGGATTTTTTTTTTAATATTTGGCTAGGATATTGATGCATTGGTCACTGTGTCATCATCTTATAAAGAATAATTTCCTTCTATAAAACAATATCCTTTGGGGGACAACTTTAATGCAGGTATGTGTGTGTGTGTGTGTGCACTGATGATCAAGGCCAATGTCCTGCATATGCTTGATGAACACTATAAGTTAGTTGGACCTCCAACCCTTGCTGCAGTTTTTAAGGCTATGAAAGGAAATAAGGCAGGACTGATATACTTGGGATACCTTACTTTGGTTTAATGGTGAATGAGGTTTTCATAGTCTAGGAGTAACTAATACCTAAGAGACGGTGGCAATTTCAATTGACTTCTGATGGAAATGTTACAGTTTACCTCCATCAGAATTTTCCTAGAGACCAGGGATGTGTCTCTTCAGAATTCAGATTCCCAAAGCCACAACGAAATACCTGACTCTATATGCTAACTTAAGAATTAGTTCAAATATGTTTGAGATTCAGATACCTGGGTCAGAAAGTCAGAAATACTGCTGATATCAGAAAGAAATGTCAGAGCAAGTAATCTGAGTGGCTCTGAGGCATTTGGTCTTGGACCTGAGCTCAGGGAAACAGTGGCCTCAGGAACTCCAGAGGTGGGAGCTAACTGTAAAGGGGTAAACTGGGGAGACAGAAGCATGCTTTCCACTTCAAATTTGGTCTTTTAACTGATTATTGGGGACTAGTGGCTGGGAGCACAGATTGTGACCCTTAAGTTTGGTATCAGGATCAGAATCAACTGGTTCTTCATAACGCTATGAGCTAGTTATGAACATGAGGGAGCAGGAAGTAGGGCTTCTCCCTCGTTTCCGTTCATGCCCACTTCCTACTTTACCATCTTCTTTTCACTGAGCAAAGTTGTAGGTCAAGCTTTGACAGTTACGGCTTTGACTTCATCCACGAGATTAAATTTGAAAAGTATTTTTTGAAGAAATAGAGTTTTCTCAAAGTTCCATGCTCAGGGGTGTTTTCTTTTCCTCATGTTTGTTTGAATTGAAGAAGGATAAGCTTTTACCTCCTATTCACAGGGTTGAAGATTTAGTAGCTCCCACTAAATGTGCCCTTTCTGTTCCTGGAGTAATGTATTTATTAAAAATCAAACTGCATCGATGGAAGTAGAATCATTTTTTTTTTATTTCTGTAGTTAGATGGATTCCTATAAATGAAGCTGAAATAGTCTAGTTTAATGTCTCTTACTTAAAAGGCAAGTTTCTGTACAGCTCAAGTCTTATTTTGTCCCTTGGTCTATGTTTATCTTAAAGCATTTAAAACATCGAAGTCAGTCGCTCCTAAAACTTGACCTTTCACTGAGTCAGGGGAGGAGAGAGAGCTCCCATCTAGAGCCCTCGTTTCCTCTCTCTCCTTCCTCGTTTGCTCGTCAGGATGTCCTACCATCATTCTGAGGTCACACACCTATTCAGGTCCCAATATCCGTCCTGATGCCACAGACCATATTACATCTCGGTTTCCTGACAGACAGTGGCCCATGGAGAGGTTTCCTGGGCGGATTAAGTGAGATTCCAGGACTGTCTTGGTGGCCCAAATCAAGGACCTGATCCAATAATTGTAAACTTGAGGTTTGCCTTCAAACGCCTCCAGCAGTTCTCTGGAGGTTCCCCTTCTTTACCTACCCAGAGATGCTGACTTCTCTTTCTCGGGAAGTTCCTTTGCTGCTAACACATTTGAGGTGAGTTAAAGCATCGTCCTCTCACAGCCTCAGCTTCCTGTTCCTAAGGGTGAGTTACACAATTAGTCTTAAATAGTTTCAGCTGTTGGGCTTTCCCAGCAGACGCTCCTTGTGAAGTGGTTTTCCCTTTGGTAAGTTTTCCTGCTTCTAATGAGGCTGCGTGCTTTATCTGTAGTGGACAATGCTAGAGTACACATCTACAGCTTTGTGGTACCTCTAAAACCTTAGGGTTTTAAACATTCTCTGAGATCACCCCCGACAACCTTTATATTCATGAAACAATAACAAGAGCCTTTCCATTTCCTCTCACTCACCTAGCCTAGTTCTTCTGCTCCATGATATGTACTCAGTACATCCAGGGAAATGTCTCTTCCCTGCTGAAAGGACTCCTGCCGGACAGGAGTGCTCAGTGTGTTCAGTGGGATGGGACAGAAGGCGGGGCCGAGAGGAAGGCATACAGAACAATGAGAAAGGTGATGTCACAATTAGGCCAGAGAGCCACTGGCCAGCAAAGGTGTGTTCTGAGTTCAAGAGAGATTAAGAAGGCCCTGCAGGAACAATTGTGAGCTCTGTAGGATAAGCAGCCTGGAGATAAAGACTGCCAAAGGTCGCAGAGAATCATGAGAGGCCAGGAACAACAGAGCAGACAAGAGTAAGGCAATAAAAGAGAATGTGAGAAGGAGGATGAAGGAGAGAAAACACTCTCGGGACAAAGGAACCAACAGGAAAGTCTCAAATAAGGAAACGCTCTCCCCACAGAGCCTAAGCTCCCTGTACCTCAGATGGAATTTCAGGACCATATCGCTTCAAAATCACTACCATCTAACCACTTTAAAGCTCCAGAAGTCATTCTGAAGATATAAATAGCAGAATCCTTGCCTAGAATGCAGGAGACCATTGGTTCAATCCCTAGTACTCCATATGCTGGACCTGGTGACCTGGACCCATAATCCTAGTACTTGGAAGGTGGAGGAAGGAGGATCTGGTGTTCAGGGCCACTCTTGAATATAAATAGAGTTGAAAGCCAGTCTTGACTACAGGAGATCCCAATTTCTCTCCACAGTTAAAGAAAAAAAATAACAAAAGACCCCATGCATGACTGAAAATATGCCTACCCCTTCCTTTCAATGTATTTTAAATCTTTCTATATATCCTATGATTCTTCACAGAGGGAGACTTGATCATTTTACAACATGCTATTATTAAACCAGAAACCCATGCAGACCTGAGTAAAATGCTTTACCTTAGTGATTCCCAAACACCAGAGCTGTATACTTGTCACAGATTCTTGCTTATTAGCATATCATGTTCGAGGGCTGAGCGATGACTCATCCCTTAAGAGCATTTATTGCTCTTCTAGATGACTCTGATTAGATTCCCAACCACCAAATGGCTGGCAACCTTCTGTAGCTCCAGTTACAAGAGATCCAACACCATTTTATGGCCTCTGCAGGCACCAGGAATGCAGCAGCTATATGCGCAGACGAAATACTCATGCACATAAAATAAATATATAATTGAAAAAATAAAAGCGAAAGGCTGTGTTCCCAGGCGCTGGAGAGATGGCGTAGTTGGTGCTGGCTAGCAGCATGAGGACCTGCGTTTGAATCCCCAGATTCTCATAATGTAAAATTTCAGACTTGCTGGGCTATGGTTGTAATCGGAATGCTGGAGACGTAGAGATAAGGAGATCCGTGGAGCTCATTGGCTAGCCAATCTAGCTTATGTGGTTAATTCCAGGTTGGATTTGAGACCCTGTCTCAACAGAGAAGTTCGAGATTGGGTCTGGTCACCACCCAGTGTTGACCTCTGTTCTAGCTAGCTGTGTGCCTAGCTTTAATTCACAGCCCACCACAAGGTTCTGCTGCCCAGTGAGATGTTAGCTTTACGTTAGGCTTTTTTTTTTCATTAAGCAAATTCATTTTTGTCACTGACCTGAAGTCAGATGATGGCTTTCTAACAAGACCCAGAAAAAAAATGGGTGCCAAAAATATCAGCAACAAATAGAAATAATATTTTAATATAAAGACTAAAAATTAATGCAGTAAAACTTGTGGACAAGAAAATATAAACCTTTAAATAAATAACGAGTAAAATTCTTCACTCGTGTGCCCCGGCTTCACTGAATCACCTCTCCTTAGTTCCAGTTAATCTTTACAAAACCAGTCAACCAGCTGTGACCATGGTTCACAGGTTTTAGTTCTCAAATACTTTAATTTCTATTATTATTATTGCTTGTCACGTGTGTGAGTGACGATATCTGTGCTATGGTATGAATATGAAGGTCAGAGGACAGATTTCAGGAGTCAGATCTCTCCCTCTGAAACCTCTAGGTCTAGAAATCGACCTGAGATTCTGGGGTTTGTATAGCAAATGCTTTTGTTCTCTTAGCCATCTTGCTGGTGAGGGTTTGTTTTCGTTTTTAACACTATTTTATGACATCATTTATTCGACTAGAATCCAGATAGCGGTTTCCATTGCCATTCTTTAATGAAAAGAACTGGAGCTCCTTGGAGAAATGGTTGCTTCTGAGAATGAAGCTGCAAAGAGTACAAACACTTTGCAGTGCCAGAAAGTAAGCAAGTCCTAATAAACAAAGAGAAGCAAAAAGTAAATACCAACGGGACAAAGCACATGAGCCAAGTAGAACAACAGCTACCAGTAAGCAAAGCTGGAAAACATCTGAGACTGTAAATTGTATCATTCTACAAACCAACCACTCAAAGCACCAGGAGCACAACCAAGAATCCACATTGATACAATTAAATGTTCGAATAGATCAGTGAGGTGGGGGAAGATTGCAAGCAACCATTCCACGTGATTCGTGCAGATAGTTTTGCCCGTTCCTTATCTCTGAGAAGTGGTTGGTGACTTTCCCATGATGTATATAGTGTATGGAAGACTAAAGAGGATAAGCCTTCCAGTGGCCAAACCTGCCAAGGAGTAAGTACCTCAGCCAGGGATTCAAAGCCAGTATCATCAGCCACAAATCATGTTCATGGGATAAAGGTCAGAAAAATTCCATCAAATGGGTATTCTGAAACTATACCGTCCAATTTCTGGGATCATAAAAAACAAAACAAAACAGGAACATCTGAGAAATCGTAGCCAAGCTGCGCCTGAGGAGGTGTGATATCTAAATGGGCAGAACAAGAAAAAACTAAGAAAATATAAATAAAATATAGGTGTAGGTGTAATAGCATACCACTAATAGCTCAAAAAATCCTAACAAAGGTGTTTATAAGTAAGATGCTAATAATGGGGGAAAGGGAACGTCTCGGGATGCTGCTCAGTGGTACAGTGCTTGGCGAGCCCGAGTAAGGCCCCAAGTTACATTCACAGACCTAAAAATAAATTGCATTTCTTGGCTTTATGACACCCACCTGAGATCTTAGCACTCTGTAAAAGAGCATCATGGGATATATATGAAGCCCTATTGCAAAATAACAAAAACAATGTAAAAAAAAAAGCCTGAGGTGGGGTATATGGAGACTTTCTGTTCTTCCTTCCCTGAATTCTCTGTGAATCTAACACTATCATAAACTATAAGATTAGAAAATATTTTGGGGGTGAATGTTTTTGTGCTTCTTTCAATTCCACACACAAGGTGAGGCCCTCAGCCATGTTGCCACAGTCAGTGCCCTAGTTCCAAGTGTGAAACAAGTCCCTAGTGCCGAGTTTCCTGAGAGAAAACTGTGCACACAGCCTGGATGGCCAATATGTTTTGTATTTGTATGTCACGAAAGTCAGGCATGGCGGTTAACACCTATAAATCTAGCATTTGGAATATTTAAGCAGAAACTGAATGAGATCCTGTCAAGGAAGGAAAGAAAGAAAGAAGGGAGGCAAGGAGGATAGGATGCAGGCAGGAAAGCAGGAGGAGGAGGGAGGGACGAAAGAGAGGAAGGTAGGTCACCACACGACCTCCTCCTTATAGTTGGCTGCTTTACATCTTCATATTGGCAGAGAGCACCAGCTACCGGAGCCTGTTTTAGAAGCCTGGACCTCTGTCCTAGAATGTGGTACAACTGAAGCAGGCTTTGTCCTTCTTGTTGCTGTCCTACGGCCTTTCACACCAATACTGATAAAACAGGAAAAGCATCTATTTAAGCCTTGAGGTCTTAGGTATAGTCCTCTCCCTCCCCCTCCCTCCACCTCCACTCTGTTCATTGGTGCAGAGACGCTAGGCTGCCAGCGCGTGCCAGCAATCTGGGGAGACACATTGCTTTCACTCTATCCCCTCAGGTTAAACTCCATCAGTGAAAGAACAATACCGAGTAGACTTGGCGTTGGCAGGCAGATTTGTCTGGAGGGGAGTTGGGATCCGGAAATAGTTGATGATGACAGTGAATCACAGAGTGTACCTTCTGCTCTCTGATGAGCATCTCTGTAAGAAGATCCCTCAAAGTAAGGCCGATTGACTCCCTGTGGAGTAAGTGGGTGAAGCTGCTGTCTGTCTCCTGCTAAAAGAAAATGCTACAAAGCAGATGCCAGTGACACCATCCGGATTCACTGTAGGCATTATCTCTGGCTTCGGGTGAACTTGGGTATAGATCTCATCTTTTTTGTTCTTCGGTCCCTGAATTGCTTAACAGTGAGTCCTGTAAAAGTCACCCAGCCATCACAGAACCTGAGTGTCTTGGTCTGTAAAATGGGGACACCAAAATGGAGTTGCTCCGAGATGAAGGAAACTAGTGAGCCCAAACCACAGGAAAGATGCCTGCTAGATGACAATCTTCATCAGTGAAGGGCTACAGCTTGGAGCCTGGATTGGAAACTTCCACCAGTAACTGTCTCCAGAATGACTCTGGAGAGGCTGGTTGCATGGGATTCACTAGCTCCCCTGCATAACACATGAGACTTGGTCCAGGAACAAAAGCTTCCCTTGGGAGACTGCTGGAAGAATCCCTAAGGAAACTGATGGTTTTGCAAGGTGGTGCCCCACATGAGTGATGTTTCTTAACCTCTTCTTTTCAGGCTCACAGAGAGAAGGTGGGCCCTTAAGAAGGGGTTTCCAGAGGAGGGCAGCTGTGGAAGCTTGGCAGTGCTTTCTGTTTGGGTGTGCATATAATATTCTTTGATTGGAATGGATGATGATTTCTGTCTAAGCTTTGTCCTCAGAGCCTTGGCGGGGCAGCAGCATCCATCAGCCTTCCCAAGTGCACTTCTGAGAATGCCCTGATGGATGTCTGGTTTAGCGACATTCATAACTGGAGAGGTCTACTCTTTTCTCTCTTTTTTTTCTTCTGGATTGTGCAGCTGAGGTCCAAATGATGTCATTGAAAACTGGAGAATAGACTGGGGGCTAGAAGCAGCTGTTGCCACAGGAAACAAGGCTTCCCTGCTTAGGGAACACACTGCTCCTACATGTTTTATGGGGGTGGAGGTAGATTCAGAATGGCAGCTGTCCTCTACCCAAATCTTTCTTTGTGTACACAGAGGTCAAGCTGTGCTGTGAGTAATGAGACTGTAGCTTAAGAAACCTTGAAGAGCAATTCTCAGACCAACCTGACCTGTAAAATCTGCATCCAGCTTGCTCTCCATGACTTACGAGTCTACAAACAGCCTGTGGGTCAGTCCACCATCCCTTGCCCAGACTGCTTGAAGGTGGTCACCATTTCATAACAGAAGACCACACAGACCGGTGTTGGTGGCTCCTATTCTTTCCTTCTGCTGAATTCCACATTGAAGAGATACATATTAAGCATCCAACCTCAGGGGTAAATTTTTCAGCCAAAGGCTCGATGTGCTGATTGTTTAATTTTAGGTCCCAGCTGCAGGTTGAAAATGGGTATCTGAGGACGGGGGAGGTTTCCTAGATACTTGAGAACTCATGCTATTCCTACGGTGCCTTGCTTCTGCAGACAATACTACGCCTGTTTGGGGAACCACACACAGTCCCCATACATCTGGTCCATTACAGCACAGCTATAAAGACCTGGAACCAAAGAAACCCCTACCAGATGTCTGTAGACATAAACAACGTTAGCAGCACTACCGTACAGGCCACGTATTGTTGGGATTTCAAAAATAGCCTGTGGCTTTTGCTTTGCTTGCTCACTTACCCCACTTCCTGCTGGAATGCTACTGCCCAGGCCAAGTGGCTCCGGGGATTTCCTTGGCTCTTTTTTACCTGATTGGCATCTTCTGCTTCTAAATAAAAACCCAAATACTCCTTCCAGAAATTCAAGTCAATCAAAATTTATTGAGCACCTACTGAGTTCATGGTGCTGTTCCAGGCCCTGGAATAAGAGCATGATATTACAGGAACATATGCCCTAACTGGACCTCATCCAGTCTGGAGATTAAGGCCTAGTGCTGTGGGAGACTGGCTGGAGGAGGTTGCTGGCTCCCAGTGTTCCAGGGGAAACTTTCAGAAGGGACCTAGATATGTGTGGCCTCTTAAACCTCTATCCTTGTTAATTTGCTTTGTCTCCAAAATGGACCCAGCTCGTGTCCAGAGCTGTACGTTGAAACTTCATTAGCTCTTTGCAAAGCCCCTTTCCTATTGGTCTACACGGCGTCCCCTTAACACTGCCAGTTTTCTTGAAATGTTTGTCAGCTGCTCCTGATAGAATCACTACAAATAAAAATGTTTCATTCCTGAGGGCATTTTCTTTCCAGCCAAGCAACTGTAACTAGTGGCATTCCCGCTACCAGGCTGTAGTGACTATAGATCTTTGATACTGCTCAATGACTCTGCCAGGGGTTCCAATTTGCTTTTATACGAGTGAATTGCCTGATTCAAATAAAACAGGCTGTGTTGCTCTTGTCCCTCTGTCCCCAACTCCCTGTACCATTCCCCAATTATCATATGACCCAAAGTCCGAGGCTACTGGCCATTCAGCCAGCTATCTGCATAGCACAGATACATCGAGTTGGTCTATCTTAACCAACCAGTGGTTGAGTTTGATTGAAAACCATGTGGTGAGTTTGGCTAAGAGAATTTCTGTACCAATCTGGTTTAGCTAGACTTTGCTATATTCTAAAAGTGATGTATTATTGGACCACATTTTACTTTTACTGTCAGATTTTTGTGACCAAAAAGGACTGCTTTACAACTTCATCGCAGAGGGCTGCATTTCCTCATCATTTGGTTGCAGTTTTTAAGGCTTTCAATACTGGTTCTAGTCCTTGAGTTCAAGGCTCTCCCTCTTTGGTGCCTAGACAGCCCTCCCCACAATGCATTGCAGCGAGTGCCATGACAGCGGCAAGAACAGAGCCTGCCACATAAACCAAGGAAGGAAGAATCACTTCTACTTGGGAGGGGAGAAGGCCAAGAAAGATGGCTCAGCGGAGGTGATATTCGAGCTAAGTCAGGTGGGAAAGCTATTCTAAGCAAGGGGAACTGTGGAACCAAAGGCATTCGAGGTATTGAGGGAACCTTGTCTGGGGAGTGGGAGGAAATTAATTAAATAAAGAATACCTTGTTATAGAATGGCTCTTTCTAACTGTGATCCAGTCATTAAGACTGAACCCCTTCCTCATCGGCATTTCTAGATGCAGCAGTGTGTGTGTGCAACTGTAGATCACTTGCTCCTTCAGGGTCAGAGGTCGCTATGAGGCCACCCCCCCTTAAATGGTGGCAACACCCGTAGCAGCCAAGGACAGCAGTTTTGTGGGAGAGAGGAGTTAAATCTGAGAAGATTTATTTTGGTCCCATTACCAGCGGTCTTTGCTGAGCAAGGCTTAACGAGAGCGAAACTCCTAATGAACTCCTGAGTGTCACCAACGTGCTCAGGGTTGGCTTGCAAAGCCAAGGAAATGAAAGGAAAGAAAGAAATCAAAGGGTCCTTCAAAAGAAAAGAGGTAGACAGTAATGGCAATGGGGTTTGGAGTTGCCTGTGTCCTGATTGGCAGGCTGGAATTACAGCTTAGCTGGGTTTGAACGGGAGTCCCCTCTAATGCTGTTATTGATACGAGATTCTTTTTTCCCACAGAGAGTTATGTTGAAGAAGAAAGAAAATATTTGATCTCTGATTCACGGGCATGTTGAATGGCCCATGCAGTTGCTTTATCTAAAAAAAGAGAGAGAGAAAGAAAAGCCATTTTTTTTGTCCCCTCAAAAATCAAAGAAAGCCATGTAAGATTTTTGTCACTAACAGCGTGCCTTTATCTTCTAAACCTTACAACCCTGCTGTTTCTTTACCACAGCGGACAGGGAAATGTCAACCTGATGTGTGGAGAGTGTGAAGCCTCCAGGGCCAGCACCTACCAGAAGGATGGCAGGTGACTACTCATGGGCTTCATTCTACTTCCTGCCCTGGGCCTTTCTCTCCTCAGGCAAGCAAAGATCTGAGTGCTTAGAGCTAGGAGAGGCCTAGAGAAAGAACACTGAGTCCAGCTTGTTGTATAAATTGGGAAACAGAGGCCTACAGGGTTCATCTCTGTGGATTTATTTGTGGTCGTGACACGACAGTTCCTCTCAGTGGATTTGGTTATGGTCATGACACTACCCTTGGAGGCAACGCCAGTATTCATGATCGGATTTCTTTGTCTCTTGCTCTTTTTCTCAATCATTGGCTGTAGTCCCTTTTACTTACTGTACTTTACTGTACTGTACTGTCAGAAGCTCAAGATAATTCTGCACAGAAAGGGAAGTGGGCTTCTTCTTTGGTGCAAGTGCCACAAGGTGTAGAAAAGAGAAACCAGCCTCCTTGCTGCCCTCACTCCCTTGGACTGTCTTGTCTCTCTCTGTTCCCACTTCCAGTCAGCAAGCTTGCTGTCTTATTTGTTTACTTAGCCTTGTTAGAGCATCAAGGAAGTTCCTAGGTGGCAGACGAGATTCAGGTAGACAAAGTCATATTATAAGACCAACGCTTTCCTTTTGCGACAGCCACGGTCCTCAAATCACCAGAGTCAGCCATGGTGTGGATATCACCTTCTCCAGGAAACATTCCCTCATTTCCACACGTGAGATGTACGAGACTGTCCTGGTTTAGCCTCTAAACTATGGTATGCCATTATTTATGCCTATGTCTGCCTTTCTGGGGTGTGAGCTCCTTGGTAACAGCAGCCATTTCTATAGGGCTTAAGCAAGGCCTAGGCCGAAGAAGATGATGAATATTTCTAAATGGTACATATCTGCTCAGCAACTTAAAAAGCCATCTAATCCACATAAAGAAATGGACAAGTGTTGACCAAGGTTTCTGTCCCGTCTGGTCCCATAGCCGTTCAGTCCCAAAGAAATACACAGAGGTCTACATTAATTATAAACTGGTTGGTCTATTAGCTCAGGCTTCTTATTAACCAATTCCTACATCTTCAATTGACCCATTATTCTTGTCTGTTTTAGCCACATGGATTGGTATCTTTCATCAGCAAGCCATTCTCGTCTTGCTTCCTCTCTGTCTGGGTTACAGTTGCAGACTGAGACTTTTCTATTCCCAGAATTCTCCTGCTCTGGTTGCCCTGCCTATACCTCCTGCCTGGCTACTGGCCAATTAGCGTTTTATTAAAATAAAAGTGACAAATCTTTACAAAGTACAAGACCATTGTCCCACAGCAGACAAGCAAGATGAGTTTTTGTTTTCCTTCCTGCCACTGCTGATTCAAATTTGCATGGACAGTGTGATTTTTGCCTTGTGTGCACTAGCGCAGTCCTACAGTTTGTTTCTTTTAATGTCTGTGGCAACAGACTTTAGGAAGCACAGTAATGGTTGTTTTGACAGATGTTAAGTTGTACTAAAAGGCTGGGCTTTAATTCTGTTCACTTCACTTGAATACTATAGAAGAGACATTTTCAAAGACAGGTATAGAAGAACATGGAGATTATGAAGCTGGAATTTCAGGTCAGAATATTTTCTCTCTTATTAAAAACAGGCATTGCCACATTGGCCTTTTTTGGGGGTGGAGCATGAAAACAAGCAATTGCACCCAAATAATGTATCTTGGTGAGCCAATGCGGTTATTTGGGGTTGCTTAGAACATAGGTGGCTGTAGCATGATTAATAACAACCCAGAGACAGAAATTGGGGTTCAACATAAAGGTCAGAAAAGCAAAACAACCTGCCACTGGCTCTTACCTCTACCTTTGTCTGAAATGGTGATCCTGCCTCCAGGAATATCAGAATGAGACTATGGGTGAGAGCTGTCTCCTCCCATCTTAGATTTCTCTCTAGGGCTGTGACAAACTAGTGTGGCTCCTGGGATTAAAGGTGTGTGTCACCACTGCCTGGTCTGTAAGGCTTTACATTGGGTCTGATTTACTCTCTGAACTTCAGGCAAGCATTTTTTTTTGAGACAGGGTTTCTCTGTAGCTTTGGAGCCTGTCCTGGAACTAGCTCTTGTAGACAAGCCTGGTCTCAAACTCATAGAGATCTGCCTGCCTCTGCCTCCCAAGTGCTGGGATTAAAGGCGTGCGCCACCACCGCCCAGCTAGCATTATTTATTAAAATACAAATGAAATACCACTACAGGTGGGAGCTACCTATAGGAGCAGGGCAATGTCCCAGTAGCTACTCTATTGGTGGAAAGTCTCCCTTTCTCAGGAACCATTTACTATTTTCCCATCTGCTGGAGGGTGGGGTCACTTGCATTTGCTGTGCTTTTAAATGTTGGGTCTTCTCCATGATGAATGTTAGGGTGCGCAGCCTGTGAGGGTTTCATTTGAATAATCATAGTCTCTCTCATTTTAGGATGGCAGTGGCCATGCTTGCCCAGTAGACAGCATTCTGTAGCAGGGTTGGTGCTGGTTCCCTGGCATTGGAACCGACTCCTTGTGTCTCTAGTCAAAGGTCTTGCTGTTTCTAAAGACAATGTGTCTTCAGGTTTCTGCCTGAATTATTTGACACAGTATCTTTGGCTTAGACACATTCACTCCATAGTATCTTATATTTTCTCTGTAGCCAAAGCTGTGCAAGGTAACCACCCCATTAATAATAATAATAATAATAATAATAATAATAATAATAATAATAACAATCCTGAAATCTGGATTCCTTTGAAAGCTGAAGCTTTTGAGCATTGACAAAATGCCACAAGTAGAAGCTCCCCACACAGGACCCCATGTGACAATTTTCAGTGAAAACATACAAAATTATTTAAAGCATCATATAAAAATACAGTCAGGCTATGTGCATAAGTTGTATATGAAAGAAATGAATTTTGTATTTAGACTTGAGTTCCATTTCATAGATAACTCATTATGTATATTCAGACGTTCCAAAAATCTTAGGAGAACCTGAAATTTGAAACACTTAAGCATTCAGAGTTTCATCAAACTATAGGAGGAGGGAAAGCAGCTAATGAATCACTGGAGACAAATAGCCTGCTATTGAGTTGTTACTTGCCCATATCCATCATTCTTAATATTTAATGAAAATTTAAAGCCTTTCACAGAAATTCAAAATGTAACCAAACTTTTGACTATAAAAATGAAAACTATTAAGAGAATTAACAGGAAAAATAACTGATTGCTGACCCCAGCTCACAACTATTCCTTCAAAATCTTAAAGGCCAGGCCTTAACCAAATATTACAAACTCTTGATTTTACTGTGCGAGGCAAACCATTGGTCCAGGGAGAAGATGGTTAACATGCTACTTTCTTTTTGGTTTATTAGACCTAGTATATTGTGTAGTCCAGGCTGATTGTAAACTCGCATCTCTGTCCCCCTGTCTCTACTTTGTGAGTACTGATATTACAGACATCACCATCATGCCCGGTGTAGTGTATGCTAGGGAATCACACACAAGGCCTCACGCATGCCAGGCTAGCTCTCTGCCACCTACGCCACATCCAGAACTCTCGCTCTGTTACATTCTGAGGGCCTCCAAATGCTGATGTCCCTTTTCACCGGAGCTCTTAGAATTCCTCCTGATGGCTTGGAACACAGCAGATTCTGCGAGCGCTATTCACTCTTCCGTCCTTTGGACAATTTGCTTCCCTCTGAATTCAGCAGGAGTCCACATCAAATATGTGGATTTCAAACATCTGGATGAAACAACTCTCTTCCTGTCATGTCTTTCATGGCCTGCAGACACTAATGAGTTTTTCTTTGACTTCCTTGATTGTTCAACACATCAAATATTCCGTACAGTTACAGCATACCACATAGACTTTAAGTGATTCCAACGTGGTGCATTCTAGGTAGCATGGCAAGCGCTGTGTTCTAGAAAATGTGTGAGTATTTGTGAATGGTAAGTGTTTGATACATGACCTCCGTATTTTGATTCCTTTGTTCTGAATCAAATGGTGGGTCCATGAATGAACCAGATCTTTGACTTTGGAGCTTGTGAAATTTACCCAGAGCGCTCTTTATGTGGTGGGCTCTGCATTTCCTAACCTCAAGTCATCCTGGCAACAGTTCTGTGCAGTCAAATAGGGAAATTGGGGCATTTAACGGGTGCATATGTGACATGGAACACTAGATAGCCATACATGACTTATGAATTATCTGTATAGCTGCGTCCTTAAATTGATGCAGAAAAGTAACATAATAAAAGTCAACTTTTGACAAACAAAACCCCCATTTGCCCCTGTTGTTAAGGAAATGTTAACTGAGCATCTGCAACAATGGTTCATCCATTTTTGGGCTAATCCTTGCTTGACTTTTGTGTAATGAGTTCTGTAAAGGACCCGCTGTTTGGCAGCCTGCCTAGAGGCTTGTCTATACCAGTAGTCTCTTCCTTCATGACCTTGGAATCTGGAACCTGCTTTATCTTCTATACCCACTTATACCCACTTCTCCTTTGACTTGTGGGAGACATTGCTTATGACCTTGTCTCAGTTTCCAAACAAGGTTGAATTCAATACGTCATTCTGATTTGATCTTTAACTATGCCAGTAACTTCAAGTGAGCTGAAAAAAAAATGGATATACTTGTCATTTGTTGCCTTTTCAAGGTTTATTTTAGTTTTAATTATGTGGGGGGTATGTATATGTGCTTGCACTCAGCTGTATGTGTATGAAGCCTCAAAAGTCTAGGTGGATGTCTCCCTTAGTCGCTTTCTACCTACTTTTGAGACCGTTTTTCTCAGAGTTCGCCTCTTTTGACTAGACAGGCTGGCGTGGAGCCCCGGTACCGAAGTTATGGATCCATTCTACCATACACAGCTATGGGGGCTGGATATCAAACCTCAGGTCCACACACTGGCATTTGAGCCATCTTCTCAGTCCTTAGTAGTAGTTTCTTGCATGCCATGAGGTAGAGATACTGTCGTTCTGCATTGCACAGGGAAGTCATCACAGCTTAGAGAGAGGTAAGGTAGCTTTTCCAAGATCATGCGCCTATAAACATCCCAGGTGAAATGCATCCCCAGCTAAATGCCCTCAAACCTGTGCTGTTTCTCCTGTACGGTGCTTTCTTTGAGATTAAAACAAGCTGTATGCAGCCACGAGAGTTTGCTATTGATCTCTGTTCTCTGGAACTTTGTTTTTGCTTTCTAGAAGAGTATTGCCAGCACAGCAATTCAGAGTCCTTGCTGAAAAAAAAAACAACAACAACAACAACAACAAACAAAAAAAAAAAAACCAGCCACCTCTCCAACATACCCCATACTTTATGGTGGCTAAGAAGCATGCAGAACTTCCCACTACACGCCCAAACTAGGTGATTTGGCTTTTTCAGGCAAAAAGAAGTAAATCAAACTATACTCAAAATAGAACAAAGGGAAAGAAGGAGCTGGGAGAAGCCTATTCTCCCACTTCTGATCTTCCTTGGCCAGTTTCCATAATGTCTCATTGTCTGTGATGTATAATCTTTTCGATGCTTTTCAAACTAGTGAACCATGTTCCCAATGGACTTGGAAGGGTAGCGGTATTTAGCTGGCCATTGCCTTTCTGTACCTGTCAATCAATTTCTGTATCTACTTCCTCAGTTTCCCTAGCCTCCTTAGAAGTGTTACAGGCTTTTGCCTAGCCAATGGAGGATTGCCATCCAGTGGTATGTTTGGGGAATTGCATGGCTCCCAGAAAAAGAAAAAAAAATTGTTCTCATTTCCCCCTCCCCGTTTCTAAAGACAACCTCATCCAGTCTTCACTTCTATTTGTCTTTTCTTGGCTTGTTGCTCGTTAGAAGCAGAGCAGAAGTAAATAGGGAACTAGAAAGCAATGCGGAATTTCAGTCCTCACTCTGGTCCTCTTCTCCCTTCTTTCTGAGTGGTTTTCTGGAAGATGAAAGCTAGGGGCTTCTGATGGGATGGCTTCTTACAGAACAACTGCCTCCCCTTGGGTGTGATGGGTCTGAACTGATTGCATCTGCATAGTATGCCATAAAAGTGGCTAATGCAAAAGAGCTGCTCACCACACACTAGGTACAAACAGCTATTTTTTAAAAAAGCACACACACACACACACACGATTAACTCCGCTAGCGATCAATGAACTGTAAGTTAAGCTTAACAATGGAAAACATAATTTTTGCACATTAAACTGCCAGAGAAATGTTTGGGTAAAAATTCCCAGGGCTGAAGAAATGTTAGTTGAGTGCATATTTTCATACATTATTAGCAGGAGTCACAAATTCCTCAGCTTTTCTTGCGAGGATGTTCAATATTGTAATGAATGGAAGTAGGGAAAATCTATGTATGCTTTCAGCCTGCAGCTTTGCTAGCACACATGAACACCCAGACAAGCTCTCGGATCCAGACGCTGGTGTGTGCAGATCTTTGCTGAAGCATCCCTTGACAATAGAATCAAAGCATAAATTCGGAAAATTTTCTTTGTGCAGCCTAAGTTAATGTATAGTCGCAGATTGGCTTTTTGCTAAAGTCTTTATTCAAAATCATGTTTTTAGAGACTATGTAAAGATTTAAAATTCTAGGGAAAGCATTAGTCCCTCCCCCCTGTCTGTCTCTGACTCTCTCTGACTCTCTCTGACTCTCTCTCTCTCTCTCTCTCTCTCTCTCTCTCTCTCTCTCTCTCTCTCT